>NC_060273.1:116772664-116905029 GCF_021613505.1 Equus quagga | reverse complement strand
TAACTTGCCCAAATCATAGAGATACAAGTCGTGGATCTGGGATTTAAATGCAAGACTTTCTAATCTGTTCTGAAACACCATATTATATCTTAGTCACAATCAATTCAGCAATCTCATCTTTTTTATTAAAAATAAATATTAGGAGAGCTAGTATGTTATCAGAAACACTGTGATTGAAATTGGAATCATATAATAAATTGAATCACAAAATAACTATTTGTTCAAATTATATCTTATATTCATTTATTATTAGATTTATATTTTATGAGACAAAATATAATGCAAGTGAAGCATAAGATAAAATTTATCATCATAAAAAGAATTAATTAGCCAGAATTTGGACTGGAAGAGATATTGTGACAGACTGTAACCTTGATCCCTAAACAATATATAATCGCAGTAAACTGTTTTCTCATCGTGCTGCATAAATAAAGCAGATTTATACCAGAGAAATACACTTGCGATAAATAATACACAGTTAATTTAATACCTTTTTGGGAGTTAGTGGTGTGCCTTTTAACAAAGACTTTGCTTTCAAAAATAATGGAATCAAATCAGTCACTTTGGAGACTCAAAGAGAGATGAATCATCATTGACAACATGGAGACTGCTGCCGTAGAAGGCGCGAGAGCATTGATGTCTTTTTAACTGTGTGTAGCTCACGTAGAATGAGAACAGCCTAGTTACCCAACGTTCCTCTCCGTCTATCATTCTGCCTAGGATGATTTCTCTCCTCTCCTCCCCACACTCCTACGAACGTCCGGTCCTCTCCCCTTGAAATTCTCCTCCAACTCTGAGTCCCTGGAGACGATTATGAATTAGAGTGGCCCTGCCTGAATTTCAAAAATAATTAGAATCAACATCACTCATGTTATAACGTATATGCTAATCATATGTTACTAACCATGCACTTTGTGGACTCCAAACTTCTATTGATTTGTCATCTAAATTTTACCTAGGAAAGTTACGTGTGCACACTGGAAAGCTTACCAACTTTAAAGTACATGACAGTGAACAAAGGCAAAAAATTTTTTTCATTTGTTTTCTTTATTTCGCATCTGCCATCAAGACACTTCATGGAGCGTGTTTCCTGGGGCCCTGCAGATCCCTGACTCGTCACCAGGCTGCAGACCTCTCTGCTTTAGGAACTGATGACTGCTATTTTAGACTGAAAGTTCTGTCTAAAGATAACAGGACTGTATTATGTTTCAGCAATGATGATATATTAATATATTATAATAATTTAATGACATCTGTAATTTTATTTTTCCCTTTGAGAAAGGCAATCTATTCACTTACATTTGGATGGATAAGATTTTCATGTTTATTAACCATGATTCATAAATCTTGGTTTGGGGACAAGCAGTCCTCCCCTTAAAGAGATAAGATATTTGGGCTGTAATAGCCTTTATTTTTTCGTGAGACTTTTTAAGCTTTTAGACAGAAATATTGATGTTCCAAATTGGTTATTTTGAAACAGTGAAGTGACTTGCAGATCCATGGGATCTCAACCACACCCTTGTAAGTACAAAGCAGTAATCTAATCCTCAGTCCATATATTTGTAAGAACAAAAAAATGCCTTGTTTGCCCATTTGATCTTCCTTCATTTTATCCCTAGGAGTATCAGGATTTCCATTCATTTCTCTTGGGATTGAAAAACTTAATTCTTCTGCTGCGGGCTAGACCGGGGATATGCTCCATGAAGCAGCAACTCAGAGCCTATTTCTCGTCGCTTGTTATTGCTGCTGCCGCAGATGCTCAGAAGAGCTGCATCTTGGGTGTCTCGCATTGTGGTTATAGGCATTTATTTGGGATCATTACCCCAGCAGCTAGAGGATCTCTGTCTGCATATCCTGCAGGGCCCCCAGTAGACACAATTTTGTATGACCACTGGTGTGAGCCTCTTGGTGATGATGACGACTCCATCCACTGTGGTGGCGGGTAGGGCTCTCTATAAGTCCTGTTCAGACCATATCAGGCAGCTAGTATAACACACAATTGGGGTTTCTGTTCTCCTACCTGCTACTCATCTCCATATGTTTTGGTTAGTATCCTTAAATACCATAATTCCTAATCTGAAAAGTTTATGCACTCTACAAAATTTGATCATACTAGATTAGAGCTAATTGCCAAAAAAAAAATAACTTCTTAAGAAGCTCTAAACCTCTTATGATTTCAATCAAATTTAGACCAGGAAGGATTTTGTACTTCTTCCTAAAAGCAAATTTAGAGAAAAAGAAAAGAGGTATTAAGTAGATTTTTCCCCTCCAGGAATTTTTAATATTACTTTATTGAAATAGGAAAGCGTAAAATGTGAAATGCGTTATACTTTCACCATTTGACTCTAAATATCAGTCTATCAGGCTGTGTTTGAAATGCGTGCTATCAGTACTACAGGTTCACAATCCTTTATCCAAAATTCTAAAATCCAAACAGATCTGAAAATTAAATTTTTTCATAAGATGATCCCAAAATTCATTTGGTGGCAAAACCTGACTCAAATTACATGAGGTTATTTATCCACTTCGTGTGAATACTAATACATTTTATTTCAGAAATATTTATAAAGTTTGATTTCCAGATGTTGCCCCAGCCTCCACTGGCAATGCACATCATACATGGTATATGCACTCTCTAATAACTAAAAATTATAAATTATGATAGTTTTACATAAAGGATCATGGATTGATAACTATATAGCTGAATGCTAGTACTAACTTAGGAGCTATGTCTAATGTATGTTTGTGTGGGTATAAACACATGTATATATATACATGAATTTGTGTGTGGGTGTATATATATATATATACACACACGCATATTCATGAACACACAAAATGGAAATAAGAAAGCAAGAATCAGAAGAAAAATTAAGAATATGTTAAACTTCCAGCTATATTCATGATTGTGTTGTGTAGAAGAAAATGGAAAACATAATAGATGAACAAAAATAGGGTATTAGCTAAATATATTCAGACACATCTGGTAAAAGGGATCCAGATAGCTATAAAAATGACATTATTGTAGAGCATTTCGTGACATGGAAAATGTCCATAGTATACTACTAATGGAAAAGCAGGCCAATGGTTTGAATAAAATGTAACTTTTATAAAACTATATTCGTACATATATAGAAATTAATGTGAGCAAATATACAATAATAGATAAAATATACAATAATATAAATATAATATACAATAATAACTAATGCTTATTTCTGAGTGATGGGGTTTTCAATGGTTTTTATTTTCTACCCTTTGGTTTTTCTTTAGTTTTCTTTTTTAGTCATAAAATTTTATTGCTCCTATATATTTTTTTAAGCTTTTGTTTTGTTTGTTAAGAAAGACTAAGGGAACACGAAAGAAAAAATCTGGACAAATACTTGAGGGAAAAAAAAAAAGAGGATAACTGACCTCAGATGCTGAGTAATCGCTTGCTCTTCCCTGGCCTTGTATAGCAAGAGTTGGTGCGGCGTTTGCTTGTTCTGGTGGGTGAGTTCATTCTGTGAAAAGAGAATTACACAGAAAAGCACAGAGGAACTTTAGCATTTATGGGTTGTGCTTTGTATACAAAGATGATGTTCTTGACTCCCTGACACCGAGGAAACTTCAGTATTTCTTCATGGCTGCAATTACCCAATTTGGGAAATGAACCAGACACCATCGCTTCATCTAGATGATAGCTGTAGACATAAAGTGCTGTGGCTGCCATTCTTTTTTCAGCTTCTATTGCATGCAGTAAAGCAATAATATACAGTCCTAAACTCCCATCCTCTTCAAATTGCGTATGTTCCTTAAATAAACAGTATTTTGAATTAGGCGTGTAAATATTAGTCTCGCTCAACACTCTATATGTGGCATCATCTTTGTTGTTATAATACATTTTAATAAGCATATAAAATATTATTTGATTGAAATGCTGCAAAACAGGAAACATTTTCACAATGAGAACGAGCCATCTATCTAGACTTTTTTGTGACTTTATATCCTTGAACTTTGAAGGCCAATCTAAATATTGATCTAACTGCCCATACCAATCTCTAAGTCTCCAGGCCACATAAATCCACATGCAGAATAATTCTTTCTACGTTGGGGCCTTACCATCAAGGTTATAACGTATTTTGCTAATGTATCAGCAAATATCTATAAAATCTCTTGATTTACATAATCTCTTCCTGGTTTTAAGTCCAAAGCACAGGTCTTGCCCTGTCCTTGGAGAACTTACATACTATTTGGGAAGAACAATTATTCGCATAAGGGAAGTTAAATCATAATCCAAAAATTCAAAATAATGTAAGTCAAGAGAGGTCACAGGTTGCACATGATTGAATGTCAAGTATCTGCAAGTACTTTTAAGTCAGAGTATTGTTGATTCCTGGAGTTTGGACATGCATAATGGAAGAATATGGAGGTGAAAGTGCTGAGAAGGAGGCAGGGCCTCAAATATGCCTTGAAGAAGTTGCAGGATATGAGAAGAGAGGAAGATGCACATTCCAGATGGGGAGATAGTATAAATCAAGATTCCGAGGACTAAGAAGAAGGATAATCCAATAGCTAAGATTCCCTGGTGGGCTACTACGTGCCTGGCACTATAATCTCATTTGATCCTCACAAAAATTCTATAAGATTAGTGCCACGATGAGCTCATTCATGGCCACGCTACCTAAAATGGCCTTCCCCAACTCCCATCCTGTCTTTCTCATATTAGTCTGATTCACTTTCTTCACGTCACTTTCATTATTGAAGCACATCTTATTTATTAACTGATTTTCTTCTTTAATGCAAGCTCCAGGAAAGCTGGGAATTATTCAACTACGATATCCCTAGTGCCTGAACCAATCCTGGCCCAGAGTCACACATACTATGTACTTATGAACAGTATCATCCCCTTTTGCAAATGAGGACCCTAATGCAGTGAGAGATTAAATAACTAGCCCAATGCTACACAATCAGGATTTGGACTCAAGGCTCTCTTTATTCTAGGACTATATGCTACACTATCCCCCACCCGCAGTGAATCACTGGAAAACATGTGGATCCCTTTTAGAGAACATATAAATTTTCATGGGTTTCTTGGCTTATTTATTTATTGTTCATTGCATCCTCATTGTAGGAAATAAAATGACAATGGAGTTTTAGTGTCAGACTATAAAGGCATTGATTTTCGTTGATTTTTACATTAAGATTTCTGAATTTTATTATGAAAAGACATTATAAAATGTAAACAGATTTGGGGAAAATTAATGTATAGGTTGGAATGAGGAAGACCAAGCCTAAAACCAGAAATTTAAGAGATTTCTGAGGCCAGTCATGAGTATATTAAAGTCTAGACTAGGTTTTAGCAGTGTATAGGGAGGAGAGAAAAAATAGAGGAATTACAGAGAAAACTTGATTTTTGTTATGCAAGTCTCTCTACCTGCAAAGTCTTCTACTCACTTCTCAATGGGAATCTTAGCTTTCAAGACTGGTATAAATCTAGACTCTTTGGGGGATTTCTTCTTATGAAACTCCTCCAGAAATTCTAGGCCCCAGGCCTGTGGAGCACTTTGCTTATGTTCACGTAGCGTCACACTGCAGCGTAATGTGGTTAATGACCCAGAGGAAGAAACAAATGTGTAGGTCTTCTGGGAGTTCCTTGAGAGCAGAGTAGATTTTATTCATCCATTTATCTCCAGCATCTACCACGGTATCGGGTTCTTATGACACTAACGCTTATTGCATGGGCAAAGCAGATACCAGAGATTCTCAGACCTGAGTGTTGGAGAGAGGTGGCCATTCTCACAGAAATAGGCACTTCAGGACTGGGCTGGAACAACGGCTTGGGAGTTATTGACAAAAGTGATGCCTAGAAGAGGAGCCAGGGAGAATGACAAGTGCAGTTTTAGACACTAAGTAAGCTGAAGTGACAGCCAGGGAGTCAAGTTGAAATGTTCCATTAGAAGCAAGAAGCAGGATACTGAAATTCTGAAGGCCAAGACTGAATATGAGGGCTTTAAATATTCTTCATATAAAGATGAAAGTTGAAGATGTGAGAGTAGACATAACCTCTAAATTCACAGCAGCTGTAATAACAAGAGACCAAAGAGCTAAGAGCCAAATGATGGAATAAACCCACACAGAGGAAGTGAAGGGAGACAGAGTGACCTGGTGGGGAGCCCCAGAGGGAATAAAGCAACTTAACTTCCTCCTCGCCTAATTTTATGCAAATATATTTGACAAAGCTTCTCTTTGCAAATAATATTGTGTGCATGTCTTTTTATATTCAAAATTCAGCTTTTCTGAAAGTAAATATTGGTAGACATCAAGTTTCTCCTGCCCTCTCTGTCATGTTATCATCAAATTGTGCGTATTTTGGCATGTAAGTCTGTGGGTGACTATAATGATATAGTTTAAAGTTTTCCTTCTTACCAGATATCACATATTCACCAAAACTTGCACAGAATGCACTGATTAAAAGGAAATTGTGCAAGCTTCAATAATTTCTCTTCATTAGCATTAACCATATATATTGCATTTTTTTTAACTTTCTTTTGTTTTAAAGATTGGCACCTGTGCTAACAACTGTTGCCAACCTTTTTGTTTTTTTGATGCTTTTTCGCCCCAATTCCCCAAGTACGTAGTTGTATATTTTAGTTGCAGGTCCTTCTAGGTGTGGCATGTGGGATACTGCCTCAGCATGGCCTGATGAGCAGTGCCGTGTCGGCGCCCAGGATCCGAACCGGCAAAACTCCGAACCGGCAAAACTCCGAGTTGCAGAAGCAGAGCGCAAGAACTTAACCACTCGGCCATGGGGCCGGCCTCTATATTGCGTTTTTAAATTATTCTAACAGATACTCCGTAGCAACAAATTGTAATTCACTAGCAAGGTATAAAATAGGCATTAAAACTATTTCTAAACTATCCATATAGGATGATATATAAAGCTTTTCTTATAATAGCAGACTAAGTATCATAAAATATTAGTCAAGTACTAACATAGTCATTAATACTCCTCTTTAACAAAAGGCAATTTCACAGCCTCATTTACCAACTGGAATATCCCAAGTCTACTTCATAATTATGCCTTTTATTCATCTCTGTAAATTCCATTTAGTGCTTTTTGGCAATTTCTTAACATAAATGCCCTGGATGTTGTTAAATTGGATTAACAGCTTTATAAGTAGTATATATTATATGTATATATTTAACTCTGGATTATTTGACTTATATTGTAGCAATCACTTTTTTTACTACAGTACCCTATTATATGTTAAGAATTTATTTTATTGCAACTAATTTTTAACCTCAATATTTTACAGCATCTATTTATGATGTTAGTTTTATAAATAGAAGGATATAGAGAACTGCAGGTTGTGGTCAACGGTGGCTCTCCTCACATTGTTTTGGCCCAAGGCATGCCTAAGGATAGAATCATTTCAGGTGGATTAGAACTCAGATAAATAACCATAAAAGTCTTCTAACAATATCTCCTCTTTAAAAAATATATATTTCTAACTCTTTTCAATGTGGATGGAGTATCAGAGTAAACAACTTCATTAGGCCTCTGAAAGCACATTTTAGAGAAAGTACATTTGGCTGAAAATTATAAGCATCTTTCTGCATCAGCCTTTTTTGAATTTAAGGACAATCTTTCAATTAACTGAGGCTGCTGCTACATAGTAAAATGTAGTTTGAGTTAACAGCAGTTTGATTGGACATTCAGAATTACAGCTCCTGGAAGTTCTTAAAAGGTCACCTGCTCCTTCTCCCTGCACTTAAGCAATTAAAATTGCACTTAAATGTGGAGTGAAAGGACAGAATGGGAAAAGCAGACGTATTGAAAACAAACAATAGGCCAAGCACTGTTGGTACCAAGATGAATAAGTAAGGCCCCCAACTCAATGAGTTCACAGATTGACTTGGTTTATGGGCATATAAACAAATAGCTGAAATAATTCATATATAGTTTTTGCATAGTGCCTGGTAGTTAAGTGCTCAGTAAATAGTAGCCCTTATTTTAGCTCTTAATAAAGTGCTCACAGAGTGCAAGAAGTCATCAAACTAATGTACAACGGTCCAAAGAAAACATGCTCATGTTTTAGTCTGCAGGATCTCAAAACAAAGTAATTTCGTTCTTCATTCATTCACTCATTCATTCCTGAAAGGCATTAATTACAGTGTAGTGACTAAGAACGAAGACCCTGGTGACTGTTTGGCTTCCGATCTAAGCTCTGCCGAATCACTAGCTGTTCCCTCATTAGTAAAACATGGATGTAGCTACTTCACAAGAGTGTTTTGAGAGTTGATGAATTTACGTGAATTGATACATGTAAAGTGCCTGACACAGAGAAAGCACTTAATAAATCCAGAGATTATTATTTTTGTCATATATATATTGAATATTTATAGGACAAATACTACGTGTTCTGGGAGAGTAAGAAGATTATGCCCTTTGCCCCAGTCACAACCTCACTATTCTCCTCCCACTCTCTATACTCATCCCAGCTTCCTTCAGTGTCCTTCACATGTCACAGTTTGCTCCTCCTACCTATGACCTTTGCTTATACTGCTTCTTCTACCTGGAAAACCCTTCTTGCCTTTCTTTTTCTATACAAAACTTATTAATTCCTCATATTCAGGTTAACTATACTTTTTCTCTAGGAAGTTCTTCCTGATTATTTAGTTTACACTGTTTCTTTGCTATCTGCTATCATAAAACTGAGTTCCTTCACCGCACTGAAGTCAGATTGCAATTGTTGGTGTAATACTTTGATCAATGTCAGTCTTCTCTACCAGAGGATAAGCTTGATGCGGGCAGGCATCTTGTGTGGTTTTCTCAAAATTGTATCCTGGTTCATAGCACAGTACACAGTGAAGTACATAGTAATCCTTCAATAAATACGAATTGAAAGAATGGATAAATGTACTCACCATATTCTGATTTTAACCATATAGAATATCTTACTTTAAATCTTCTATAATAAAGACCAAATTTGGGTTAACGAGGCTAAAAAAGCAGCTGCATCGGTCCACTATCTCATTAAATTTTTAAAACAACCCTGTAAAATTGGGATTATCTTTTGTTTTTGCTAATGAAAAAAGTAAGCCTAAGTGTTTTTATGTAGCACAAGAATTCTAGTGAAAAGATACTGGAACTGAAACACAGATATGGCTTCCTCCATTCTTTTCTGCTTATTACACTTTTCTAAAAGTGTTCTACTAAGAGAGACAAGCCCTCATTTGTTAACGCATTTTGGGGATGAAGATAAAACTCCAGAAATTAGGGAGCAGGCCCCATGGCAGCGTGATTAGAGTCCCACACACTCAGCTTCGGCAGCCCGGGTTCACAGGTTCGGATCCCAAGCCCAGACCTATTCCACTCATCAGCTGTGCTGTGGAGGCATCCCACATACAAAATAGAGGAAGACTGGCACAGACATTAGCTCAGCGCTAATCTTCCTCAAGCAAAAAAAGAAGATTGGCAACGGATGTTAACTCAGGGTGAATCTTCCTCACCAAAAGTAAAATTAAAAAAAAAAAAAACACTCCAGAAATTAATGGTAAGATCAACTAAGTGTAGTATTTTATCTTCCCTCTCCATTTCTAAGCAGCACAATTTTGATCTCGGGTGCTGCTAGCCTTACACATCCTCAAAGTAGGTACGTCTGAATTTCTTTCAGTTTCATGGCTGCATTTACAACAGTCTAGGAAATGGCACGTTTTGTTTTCAGAATGTTTCGGTTTTGATCTATCTCTCATTCTTTAGTGCAAGGCCATAAATATAATGTCTCATCTAGGCCCTTGACTATGTGTCCTGAGCTGACAACTTATAGCTTCCATATTACAGGAAACCATAATCTAGAGATGTCCAAGGAGAAGGTTCTAAGCCTCTAGCGATTCTTGCATTGGCTTATATTTGTTAGAGGTAAACCCTCAGCCCTTTAAATATTATTTCTTAATTTATAAAAGTGTTTTAAATTATAAAAGCATACATATATTTGGTAAAACAAAATGCTAAGTAGTACAAAAGGGTATAAAATGGAAAGTTAAATGTCCCATTTCCAAAGCATCTACTGTTCCACTACCAGAAGCAACTCCTTTTTAACGATTCCTGGTTTTCTTTTTATGGTAATTAGTGTTACACTTTAAATAAAATATTAACTTTATGTCTTTTTCACTTTCAAATCGTATCTACTAATTCCCAACTATGAAAAATAAAGAATTTAAACCAATTATACTACCTCTCATCCTTCTCCTCCTACTTTTTGTTTTTGTTGGTCATATTGTATAATTGTAATTATTCTAGTAGCTACATTTTATCATGAAATATTAACCTCAAGCCTCTAGTTAGTCTTTATGCATCGTCAGATAATATCTACTTACTATGCACAATATAAGATGAGGAAATTAGTATATTTCCATCTCTGCTGCCCGTTTTCTACCAACTTCTATTGCCTAAACAATTTTTCTTATTGCCTATGTCTATAATATTTACATTCTATTCTATATTTATTTTTGCTTTCCACTTTTTGTATATAGATGGACTTAAAATTTTGAAAACAATACATAGTATTTATATAATTATTATTACAAAGATAATTTTTACTATGAAATTAATAAAGTAATTACAGAGTTTCCAGATTTCTGTGGGATAATGGCTGTCACCTAAATTTGAATCACCAGACATCCTTCAAAAAACATTTGGGATGAAAAGAGAGTAAACAATTTCATCAATAACCCATGCCAACAGCAGAACCAGGACACAGAAAAGATTAAAATTTGAATTTACATGTAAGTGGGAAAACTTATGCCTGAACACTAGCACAGGCAGCCTCTGAGCATCCCCAGAGTAGAGAGTCAGTGTTAGGAGACAATTCTCCATGGGGTCTCAAGTTTCTGAACATTTTGTGAACAAGTCATTGACTGTATTTTGTTCCAGACTATCTTTTCAAGGATGTTTAGCAAACAGTCATAGAAAATAGAGATAGTATTTCCCTCAAAAAAAAAAAAAGTCAGGTTTGCCTTTCAGATAAATAGAGTAACACCATCTGGAACATAGTGTGGCCTGCTTACTGCCCAGTACAGTGATTGGGGTTTGCAAAGCTTAGGGTTCCTCTCCTATAACATGACTAACTTCAGTGCAGATATTCTATAGCCCTCTTTGTGTTGTTCTATGGAAACTGGGGCTTGGAAAATCAGCACAAAAAATACTGATATTCTGGTTATTACTATTGTGTGAGTAATAAATACTCCTTCAGCTCTGGTCCAGAAGACTAGTGTTGTCTACCAGCATCCATAAAACTGTCAGGTTAGTTTACAAGTAGGGTAATATCTCAGGCTCTTCATTTTTGACAATCAGGTGGGGACTGTAATAAAGAAAGGAGGAGAGTGCTGTGGGATTTTCCCAGTGGTGGCAAAACACAACATACACCAACTAGGACTCCACCACAGAAAGAGATGGTCCAACCCTGAATGGGAAATACTGAGAGATCTGAGACCTGATAGATCCAAGAAAACGGTTCCTGGAAAGTGAAAAGAAAGGGCCTTGAAAAGTATGCATGACTAGATGTGGTAGTTTAGGGGAAGACAACACTCTGAGAGAGAAGGCATGAAGCCGCTAGAGTGCCCCCTAGAGATGAAAGGAGGACGTAGATGAGGATGAGGGCCCCATTGAAGCAGGATAGCATAAAGAATCAGAAGACAGATGAAAAATTTAAAAAGCAAAAGATAAGAGGGGGTACTTCTTAAAAAATAAAAGCTTTTCATCTTCCACTATAGCAACAAAAGAGAGAAAAATTAAAACTGAGAAACCTAGAAAGTCTCCATATCCCTCCCTCATCCATTACCATCTTTTCCAACGTGTATGGAACACTGATGTCTATTAGACTACAAAGAAAGCTTTAATAGATTCCATTAAGTAAAAATAACAGAAATAGTATTTTCTGATCACAATGAAATAAAATTCAAATTGACAACAAAACCATAAATACAAAAGCACCCTTCCACTTAGAAAACCCTATTTAAAAACTCCTGGGGAGGGGCTAGCCCAGTAGTGCAGCAGTTAAGTTCACACGTTCTGCTTTGGCGGCCTGGGGTTTGCCAGTTTGGATCCTGGGTGAGGACCTATGCACTGCTTGTCAAGCCATGCTGTGTCAGGTGTCCCACATATAAAGTGGAGGAAGATGACCATGGATGTCAGCTCAGGGCCAGTCTTCCTCAGCAAAAAAGAGGAGGATTGGTGGCGTATGTTAGCAAAAGGCTAATCTTCCTCAAAAATAAATAAATAAATAAAATAATAAAAAATACTCTTGGGGAAAAGGAAAAATGTAAGTATAAATTACAAAATTTCTAAAATAATGTTAATATAAACTGCAAAAATATCCATTCTATGGGATACAACTAAAGCAGTACTCAGAGGAAAATTCATTGCTTTCAATATTTATGTTAATAAAAATGAAATAATACAAATAAATGAAGTTAACTTCTGACTCACAGCTAGAAAGATAACCAAAATTAACTAAAAGAAAGAAGAAAATAATAAAAATAAGTGAAAATTTGAGTTAGAATAATAAAATAAGACAATCAATAAATACAGTTGGTTCTTTGAAAATTTTAATAAAATACACAAATGAGTAACTGATCTAAACAAGAAAAAAAAGAGAAGCTACACATACTTAAATAAGAAGTGAAAAAAGAGAAAGAGAAAATAACCATTTAAACAGAAGAAATTTAAAAAATCATAAGAACCACTTTGCAGAACTTTATGCAAATAAATTTAAAAACAAACAAAATTGATGTAAAATAATAGAGACCATGGGGCCAACCCAGTGACCAAGAGGTTAAAGTTCCACACACTCCCCTTTGGCAGCCTGGGTTTGCAATTTCAGATCCTGGGCACAGACCTATTCTGCTTATCAGCCATGCTGTGGAGGCATCCCACATACACAGTAGAGGACGATTGACACAGATGTTAGCTCAGGGTGAATCTTCCTCACACACACATAAAAAAAGGAGAGACCAATTTGAAAGAAGAAATAAAGTTATCTAAAGGCTATTCTCTAAAACAAATACACCAGCCCCAGATGGTTGTTCAGGGGAAATCTATCAGATTTTGAAGACCAGATAATCCCAATGCCACATTAACTGTTCCAAAGTGTAGAAAAAAGGAAAACATATAAACACTTCTTTTAACGACATGAGCATAATACTTATACCTAATCTGATAAAAACTACACAAGAAAACACAATCAAAGTCAAATTTCACTTAGAAACATTGTGCTAGTTTGGTGGGGCCGCCATAACAAAATACCACAAATCAAGTGGCTTAAACAACAAAAATTTATTTTCTCACAGTGCTGGAGTCTGAAAGTCCAAGATCAAGGTGTTGACACGTTGGGTTTCTCTTAGGCCTGTCTCCTTGCCTCACAGATGGCCACCTTCTTGCTGTGTCCTCAGATGATCTTTTCTCTGTGCACACACACCTCAGTTGTCCCTTCCTCTTCTTATAAGGACACAAGTCAGATTGGAGTAGGGCCCCATTCTTTGACCTTATTTAACCTTGATTACCTCTGTAAAAGTCCTATGTACAAATAGTGTCATGGCTTCAACATACAAATTTGGGAGAAACACAATTCAGTCCTTAACGAACATTTTTCAATACTCCTAAATAAAATGTTAGCAAACAATTCAGTAGTGCAGAAAAATATAATTATGCATTATTCACTACTAAATAGAGTATATTCCAGGATTGCAAGAACACAGTTATCAACCAAAAATGACTGAGGGAATTTCCTTTTGACTAAGGTAGTCTCACCTCCAGGAATCTACACTGAAGGTATTTGCCTACAAACATAAAACAACATTTGCACACAGTTACTAATTGTAGTATTTTGTAATAACATAAGACTGCCAACAACACAAACATTGGTCAATAGGAGATGGCTGAATAAACTACATCCCTAGTTTACTGCAGCCGTAGAAAAGATGAGGAGAATCTCTACATGCTGCTGTCGAGTGATCTTCAGGATATATTATTATGTGAAAAAGTAAGGTGCAATACAGTGTAAACAGTATGCTACCTTCTGTATAAGAAAAGAGAAAAACTATATACATACACACATATGTGTGCATAAGAAACAAGCATACGTATATGTACATAAAAATAATATATACACACACATGAATATTTATTCTTGAAAAAAGAAACGTTTGTGAATTGAGGGGCGGAAAAGAATGGAGAAGATAGAGATATAAGTGAGACTTCTCTGAGGACATCTTTAAATACAATTTTGACTTTAAAGCTATGTAAACATTTTACTGAATGAAAAAATAATTCAGAGAAGAAAGCAAATGCTAAAGCTGAAAAAATGAAACAAGCGAACCTAACTGTGCGCTAACTTGGTAATATAATCATCCAGAGGAAAGACTTATTTTAAGCGTCTTTTGAAGAAACTACTCTGTAAATCCTTTGTGGAATATGTTCTAAGGACAAAAAGAACTGCAAAAAAACCTTAAGCCTCACTCACTAGTTCTATTTTTATAGTAATAATGATGTGTTATTCTGGGGGTTACCAGAACTAAATTCTACAGTGCTTAATAAGATGTGTTCAGTGAGTATCAGATTTTAAATTTGGTATTTCCTTATAATGGCATTTGAGAAGTTGAAAGAATATATTGCAATATGTGTTCTAAAGGACACTCCCTGATTCCAATTCCTGGCTACAGGAAATTAGTCTGAATGACACCTCTTATATTCCTAAATAAGGTGAATGATAAGAATTTAAGCAAGTTCTCCATATATTTTTGGATATAACATCCAGAAAAATAATCCAAAACATTTGGGTTTCAAAAGCATCATCTTCCTATACACATCACACAAGACAGGTAGAGGAAGTGAGTATTTTGAATGATTCAGCTTGGATAACAGAATAAGAACGGTGAAATTATACAAAAACAAACACGAAAGACTGTATGTCATTTAAACATTTTAACTCTACAAATTCAAGATGGGAGGGACGAGGTTTAACTGCTATTAATTTTATTCAGTTTTATTTTATTTTATTTTATTTTAATTTATTAATTTTTGGAGAGTTGTCCACAACTGAGAATGAGCCAACACATTGTGATGTGGGTATGGAAAGATGAATACAGTCATAGACTTTAAGAAAGGAAATGCTCACCAGAACAAGAGAAGGATCAACTCCCTTCCTCTCCACTGCAGACCAAATCCAGATACTGTTTAATTCTAGGCATCTGGTTTTAAAAATGATATTGATAAGGTATAAATGACTCAACATTCTGACCTCTTAGTTTCCTGACCTTTCATCTTCAATGACCGGTCCTCCAACTTTCCTTATCCTCCCACTCCTGTGGACGGTGGGAGGCAGAGTGAGGAGGGATCTGCATGCAGTTTATCTATGTTGATTCTCTTGTCCTAAACTACTGATTCTCACCCTGGCTGCACATTAGTGTTACCTGGCCCGGGGGGGGGGGGGGGGGGGGGGGGGAGCATTAAAATATATTCATCTTTGAAACCTACTCTAGAATAATTAAAATGGAATTGAGGTGAGGGGCAGGAGGAGATGTGAGCAATTTTCTAAGTTCCAGAGATGTTTCCAATGTGCAGTCAGGGCTAAGAATCCCTGTCCTGAAAAGATCCTGTGACTTCATGGACAGGATTAGGATCTCCCTGACAGTGCTGATGAGATCTGAAAGAGGCGTGCTTTCCGAGTTCATGTACTTTCAAATTCTGATTGATTAAAACAAGGGGCAAAAATATACTGAGCTATTTAGGCATTGTGTTCTGGTACTTTCCTAAGACATTAACTATGCCCCGAGAATTTATAAACACCATTTATCAGAGAAGGAAAAAGAATACTTGGGTAACATTTTGATAGAAACTTTCAAATCCAGTATTATAAATAAAATTGATGAGATGTTTTTTTCCGGGTCAGATACTAAAGGTTTTGGTGATTTATATACAAACGTTTCAAGATAAGAACCTGACCTAGTAACTACCTCAGTGAAACATTTTTTTTTAAGAGCTTTTTAGTGCAATAGTTTTGAATTACAGACATACACTATAGGGCTGAACATCTTAGAGGAACGAGAAAGAAGTTAGTTTCACAGGTATAGGCTGATAGAAGAGGACAGAAAGGAGGTAATTAAATGTAAAATAAATATATACTTCGTTTTCTTAAGAATGAAGCAAGTGGTAAAAACTGTGGTAGATCTTTTAATCTGTTGCTATGCCAACAGAAAAATTTTAAATGGATCCAAGAAATGGGACAATTTTCAGGAATATAAGCACAACCTATTTCAAATAAGTAAAATTGTATTCACATTATCCCCCTCAAGGGGATAGAGTCTTGAGGGAATTAGTGCAGAATTAATTGATCAGGGTTTTTCCCTCTAACCACATCAGGCATGAGGCACAGAATCTCGCGCTATATTTCTCTGAGATCCAGATCTGGATTTAGGTTAAACTTTTTGAGGATTGTGGGCAGCACTGGTCCCCAGGGTGTAGGTAGCAGGACAGCATGTGTCTACCATTTTAAGACAGATTAACACATATAACGAGAGACAAAAGTCAAATCTTGGCCTGTATTTCTCAGCATAACCCCAAGATGATATAGTTTTCAAATATAAAAGCATCTTAGTAATATACATCTCATATACAAGTTACCAGCATCCTTTCTGAGTCAGAAAAAGACAGGTATTATTTTTCCTAGAAAGAAACAAAGATTAGAATGAAGGGTGACCTAAAATCTACAAATTATAGGAAACTGAAATTATAAATTCACTAAAATTGTATTTATATGAGACAGGATTTTAACAATTGGATATTCAATGCAATGATCAACTCCTTCATAGCTTTCTCACAAATAAATACAAGCATTTCTTTTTTTGAGGGAAAGTTGTTTTATTTATATTTTTAAAATACATTTAGGAAAATATTTTAGTACATCCAGAGGGTCTTTCCTTAACCATAGAACAAGTTAGGAATAGATTGCCTCAGCAAAATAAAGATGAAAATCTAGTTCAATTGCCTTTCCTGAAGATTTTTCCGTATAGAAAGAAATAGATAATTCACAGTAATTAAAAAGTATTTTCAATTAAATTCTTGTCTGTATGGGTGAGTCTGACTTATTGCCTATGAGAGAAAAACCCTTACTTCAGCTTCTTTTTAAATGTTTATTTTTAAATGACTTAATTATCAAATGGAGCTACTGAACTATGGTTCCTTATCATATGGTGATTATTTCTTTATTCTGAAGCTAAGAAACATCTGAAAGTGGGTAGCATGAGGAGAGAAGTGGCATTTCTTTTTTTCCACTAGGTTTCTATCATCTATCCTTAGTTTTTGCTTTATTTTTTAAACTTGTGGAGCTGAGCAAATCCACAAATACACCGTCTGAGCTCATCTTTAAATCCTGAGCATATTCACATAGAGAGAAGGATTGCCCATTGGCTATGGGACATCCACCAGTTTCACTTTATCTTTGTTTTCTGAATAGTGAGCCACTACTATTACTTACATTAATATTACATGATAAATGGCAGCCTTTTCATCAGATTAGTGCCCTTTAGCAGTCAGCTAATGTGACTGTGCATTTATTTAAGAAATATAAGCTCCACTTACACCTATTTCTATATTTAATCTACATTATTTCTTGAGATACCTAGATATAATGGGATACAGTTGCAGCTTATGTTAGCAAAGAAAATCCTATAAGAGATTTAGTGAACATCCATGATCCTCACATTCTTAAACATGCCTGATTGTCTAGTCCTATGTCACAAACTGCATCCCTGATGCCCCCCAGTACAGTAGCATTTTGGAAAGTTTTAATGGGCATGGTCAAATACATACAGGAAAATCTGATTTACACCAATGACATTCAAACTTTTTAACAACAGAGAACTTTCTTTCTGAGCAGAGTCCAATATACAAAAAGTTAAAAACAACAATGACCTTCGCTCTTTGCTCTCTCGGCCCCTTGGGTAACGCCAGAAGATCTTAGCACCCTGCTACAGACAGTTTGAAACCCACCAGTCTTAATTTTCATCATGTTCTTTCATTGTATTTTTTCTGTTTCCCTTTGTACATGGAGTACTGTATATTTCAATCTGTAAAGATTTGGAAACTCCTCCACCATTTCAGTTATAGAAGTAGTCAGGATTTTTCTGCATCTTCCATCTCATGTTTACTCAATCTCTCCGTGCCTCTGTTTCCTCATCGGTAAAGTGGACATTATGATAGTACTTAACTTTTGTAAATATTATATTTATACATTAAGCATAATATATGATTAATATTATTTAATAGTACATAAGCATATTTATATATTATATAGTTGTATAGTATAATACAATAAAATATATTTTTTATTTCTATATAGAAAGTGCTTGGGGCAATAAGCAGTAAGTAAAGCATTGGTCAAATACAAGAATAAACACAACTGGAGTTGATGCAATTTTATCAGTGTGAAAGCAACACGTTTTCTACAAAAGACCAAACTATTATTTCTTTTCTGTTTCTAATTGTATTTTTTAGACTAGTCCATATTTTGTTGATTTCCAGGGTTGAGTCACACCAATGTTGAGTTGAAGTGTTCAGGAAACGACCATTCACAGGGCTTTCATTTTCCATAAATGGACATTTTCAAAAGTCCAGAGGCTCAACCACACATGGGAAGATATTTAGGTTATTTTTCCCCTCAGTCATGCCCCCAGTCAGTCTCATCATGCACACTAAGATGTAGCTTGTTCTCATCAGTTTTGTCCGTCAGAGCCCTGAGGAGCTTAATGTCATCTCTCAACCAGTGATTTCATTGTTTACTCTATTTTCAGAACATTTATAACATGTTAAATATGGCAGCAGCCCTGGGCCTTCAGAGACACCTCTGTTTTTATTTCTCTGTCCTACATTTTGTTTACTTTATATCCTTTAATGAGGACTGGGATCCTGATTGGTTTAACTCTTAGGATGATTCCAAGGATCTTTTCCTTGGGAATGAGTAGGAAGGAAGAAAACAATTTGTGTCAAAAATTCCTTAGTGGCTTAGATATCTAGAGAAACATGAAAGGAAAAAAAAATTAAATACATGAAAGTAAAAGGCCCAAGGCCAGAACAAGGGTAAGTGCCTGGCTGCCAGAAATGTCAGATTGTCTTTCCTTCCTGCATTTTTGTCATAATTGTATTTTTTTTTTCTGTTTATCAGGTTATCTTAGGGGTTCCTACTATCCTTGACATGATTTTGAGTAAATTTAACTGCCGCTCAGGGTACCCTTCATTTAATGACAAAAGCAGTTCAGACCACAAAACTGCCATTTTGAGGAATTCATGAATGAAACCACAGTTTCTGTGTAAGAACACACAATGAACCGTCAGAATTTGGAGGGATCACACACCAAAATCACATTCAGAAAATTCTGTAACCTGACCAACAATCTGGAATCCTGGGTATTTCAAACAGAAACTCTCACTTTCCCTGTTCACTCAGAGGGTAAAAACAAAAACCACAAACTTTTCAAAGCAAGGAATCTTTCTGCTTTAATGTATTTTAAAAAACCCTATTTTTTAAAAACACTGTTTCAAAAAAACAAAACAAAAACCTTACACTAGAGGAGACATTGTGATTGAATTGTCAAACTGGGAATTGTTAGAAAACATTTCGAAAACCGGGTGGGTTAATTCTACTAAAGGAGAAGCTCAAGGAAGGCCTACAAAAGCTTTCTCTTTTTACTATCTTCTGTTTGCAGTTGTTGTATGGAAATGCTAAAATTTTAGCTAATAGTTTGAAGTGCACAATTTAATTTTGATTCAACAAACGTCTATTAAGCACCCACTATGTGAAAGTCACTGTGCTAGAGGTTGCAGTAGACTCTGGGAGGTGCAACAATGTACAAATCATTTTTGATATCATTCCTTCAAGGAACACACAATCTAGTGAAGAAAATATTATGTGTCCACAAAAACTATTATAACAATAATATCTAGCGCTTGCTAAAGGCTATGCACCAAGTGCTTTACCTATATTAATGTGTTTAATCCTCATGGCAAACTTAAAGTTTATAAATGAGGAAACTGAAGCACGAAGAGAGTAAGTGACGTGTCCAAAAACCACACAACTATTAATGGTGGATCCTAGGTTGAACCCAAGCAGTCCAGCCCCCAAGTCCACACTCTGAACTACCCATTCCTCTCAATTCTGTCAAACAGAATTGTATGTCGTAAGTGTCAAAAAAGGGAGAGTACAAGGAGAATTCAGAAAGAAGACTAATAATCAAGGGCCCATGGGGAAAACGTTTCTCACCTGGGTTGGCTAAGTTCCACTTGCATGAGGCCTACAGAAGTTTGCTTTTCCTTATAGTTCTTGTTCCAGGTGTTATATTTTGATCATCTCAGTCACCGTAATAGTAATATCCTACGTGTCTTAGTCCATTCAGGCTGCTACAACAAAATACCACAGACTGGGTGGCTTAGAAACAACCGAAATTTATTTCTGACAGTTCTGGAGGCTGGAAGTCTGAGATGAGGGTGCCAGCAGGGTTGGGTGAGGGCCCTCTTCCAAGCGGCAGACTTCTCACTTTATCCCTACAGGACTAGCTCTCTGGAACTTCTTTTATAAGGGCACTAATGCCATTCACAAGGGCTCTGCCTTCATGGGCTAATCACCTGCCAGAAGCCCCACCTCCTAATACCGTCACCTTGGGAATTAGGTTTTCAACATACGAATTTTGGGGAGACACAAACATTCAGACAATAGCACTGTTTACCTGGTAGTTGTTTTCCATTTACTAAGCATAGGAATTATCATTTCCATCTTACAGGTGAAGAGATGAAGGCTTGAGTAGTTTAAGTTTTTTCCCAAAGTTCCACAATAACTAAGTTACAGAGAAGAGTATCAAAGACGAATATTGAGTCGGAGCTTAAAACAGCAGAAGTATTTTAATAAGTAAAAACATGGTGGAATTTTAGGCAGAAGTTGAATAAGTCACCAAGGTTCAAGAACGGATAGGGTAAAAACATGCAGGAGGAAGTCATGGGTAATTCAGTTTGCCTGGGATATGGGATTCATCTACAACATACAGTGTTGGCTTTGGTTTCATAAATGTTCACTTTACCATGACGGCAATGATCTCCAAGAGAGAAAAATCCAACAAGCAACAGGAAATTTGAGAATGTGGCTCTGGAGAGTTATTGGTGCTGGCAATAAAAGACTGCAAGTCATCTTGTGGAAGTGATAATTGAAGCTGTGGGAAAAGACAGAATTACTAAGGGAGAGAAAGTAGAGCTAGGATTATGGAGGCCATCAGACGTGTCAACATGCAGGATAGGAGAAAGAAGGGAAAACCATGACTAAAATAGAGGACAAACAGTCATAGGACCCGGAAATAGAATTAGATAGCAGTATCCAAGAAGGCAAGGGAAGATTCTAGAAGGACTGTGTGGCTAAAATATCAAATGCTATATTTTTTAATGTACAAAAAAGAAAATAAATATCATGTGCCTTTAAACACACACACACACACACACACACACACAATGTCACCTACATTGATTCTTTAAATACCACTTACTTATAGTCATGCAACTTATCTGTAAAACAATATCGAAAATGTATATGAACTTGAAGTTCTCCATTGTGAGGAAAAAAATTAAAACATACGTGGAGTCACCAAAAGATATTATTGAAATTTTATAGGAATCCTAAGCACAGTAATACTTTGGTTTCTCCCACATACATCTGGTAATTTAAAGAGAAAACCAGTATTTTCTTTAAAAATACAATATAAATCTTTATAATGCATGTCATGTGACCCAGCCTTCAGTCAATCAAAATGTAGTAACGGTGCACATGCAGATATATGCATACATGCTAGTCCCATATTCAGATAATTCTTCTCAGGCAAGTAGAAATCATCTTAGGGAAGAAACCTTCAGCCCAGGCCTCTCAAAATATCTTTTCAACAAAGTGAGTACTTTGCTCCCTTCCCCACCCAAAAGAGCTATGAGCTAATCGGCTTCTAGAGTTTCTGGTTTCTTTGCAATTCGCACGTGCTTACACTTCTATTACCCTAACGACTCACCAAATCCTTCGCCATTTTAACATACATACTACATCCTGGATATTAAAATCATACGTACCAAGTTTAGTAGAACGTACTAAAGGCAGAATTGAAGTACTGATTGTACATCTGATTGTTTTTAATCAAGATCTTCCCCTGTCCTCTAGGCAAACCCAAAATATTCCCAAAAAGAGACTTCCTTTCTCTCTTTCCTACTTAACCATCCTCTCCATGCTTTTTCCTGCCTCGTTTTCCTGCCTTTGTTATTCTGTGTAAAACTAAACACAGACATCACGTTTATATTTCTTCCTCACGATAGCAACATTTAGTCCTGGAGGCTGCCTTAGCTAACCTGTTTCACCTGTGGGGGTCTTAGGGAAATCTCAGATTGGCATTTCTCTACCAATCTAAATGGATTCTTTCTCATCTTGCCCCTGGGCCTCTGAGGTATGGAATCCACAGTGTGTTCGAAGCTGTTCAACGATAAGGCAGGAGGAGAGATTAGATGTGTTCTGAACTGTATTCATGTTCTCCCTTTTTAGTTGCCTAGGAGAAGGAAGAAATCTTCAGAAAAATATTTCAGAAAATCTTTTCTGAATTGATATGTAGTGCATTTCTCCTTTTTTATACAAGGTGACAGTGTGTATGAGATGTAAAGATGAGTTTGCTCAGGCAATTACCCCTTGTTGATAGCAGATTATTTCCTCTGGCAAACTCGAAAATAACTTGTTGGTGTATAAGTTACTGCTGTTCTGGGGATGTAGTAATTTACTCTCCTGCCTTTTTTATGAGCACATTTATTTTAATCAGTAGAGTTCAGAATAGCTCTTTTTCATCTAACTCCATCTCTTTTCGAATTATGCACCTTCTAACATATAACGAAGGAAGGTCCTTTTGCACACACAGGAGAAAAGAGGCATGATATATTACTGAAGAAATAGTCTTTGCACAGAAAATCATATCCCATGATCTTTTTTTCTGTGTTAAAAACACAACATTTATTCTCTACAGCTCTAGCCTAAATTATTTTTCCGACCAAAACAATATCTCACCTCGCAGAGCAACTCAACATTATCTTTCATTCTGGGGACTGATAACACAGATAGTTACACATGTAGGAGGAAGGAGAACACGAAAGAATTCAGGTTGGCAAAACTGATACAACTTTTAAAAAATGTTGCAGGTTATATACCTTACTGAATGGCTGTAGGATGAAAGCTAACTGGAGAGTTTACTCCCTCAACTATTTTGCAGATGAAAAAGGAACGAATCAAGAAAAGAAAGAAGACTTCTCTGTAGCATCCAGGAGCTTTCATGGGGATGAAACAAATATTTTAACTAAGATCCCTTGCCTCTCCTATTGTATGGCCTCTCCTAAGGGGAACCATTAGCCATCCCCTCGCGGAGCTCTTGCAATTCTAATAGAGATACAGAGAAAGCAAAATTCATTTCCTAACATTAATCCCTGGCTGGCTAAGTCTAGAAGAATCCACACGCTTTACTTGTAATAAAGTTCAGTGCATGGTGAAGAGGTGGATCATTTATTTTCTCTGGTACGTATGAAACAATGACGAGGTTAGCGACTCCACCACTCAGGTCTTTCCTAGGGAAGGGCAAAGTTTGGCTGATGGAGCACAGATACCAACAGCTGAGAGCCATGTATTCTTGACAGTATCTGCTGCTGATCACTTATGTTCTGGTTGCTCTACTTTCCCAGTCATAAAACACTGAGAAGTAATTTCCCTCTCATCTTCAGGATTATGAAGAGGACAAAGGAAAACCAAGGCTGTAGAAGCATTTAGCTCTCTTGAAAATACTATAATTTGAAAGTGTTGCTTCCTTGTGCTTCTTCCAAAGAAAGTTTTCATTTAGGTGAATGCAGAGTATCACAAATAGTTTTCTTGTTGGGGAAAAGAAAACCCAAGAATTGCAAGATTGTTTTACAAATAGTTCTGTGACTCTTTTCATACAAAATGTATCTGGGCAAGTCAGTAGTGTAAATAAAATCACTCATGCGAACTTATAAAGCTAATTCAACATACATCCACATCAGAGATAACATTTTCACCTAGAAATCACATGCATCTATGTGTTAAATATATTAATAATTAAACAGAACAGCAGCAAAAGTTTTTACATTTCTTTTGTTGAATAACTAAGTAGAAATTCTCCTATCTGTCTAACAGTAAATTTGCTTTCCATGCCTAAGGTGATTGCAAGGATTCAGCCCAAATCTATGCTGATGCAGGAAGGCATGGCATATTTTTTTTTATATTTCAAAAGAAGTGAGTTTGCAAATCTTTTCTTTTCAACAAACTGTTGTCAAATCTGGAAATATATGTTAAACAGATGTTCAGTTTCCTTTAATGTGAACCCTCTACCAATAGAAGTAGGGAATAATAAGTAAATATATATATATATGTGTGTGTATATATATATACACACATATATATATATACCTCAGCAGAGTTATATCTATCAATAACTATGGCTGTGATTAACTTGTCCAATATACTAATATTGAATATTGCACAATCTGAATCATACAGTCTTGTCTAATTTCTGATGAGTATAAACAATTTAAATTTTAATATATTGTAACTGTAGATCCTATTATTTGACTGATATTTAAAAGTAATGAAATTAATGAGAATCATTTTATTTTAATGATACAGTTGTCAAGAACTTTGGCAATAAAAAACACCATACAAGTATTAAATAATTAAGAGTAAGTGAATTATTAATATGGAAATTATAGGAAATTAAAACTTCTGGGAGTTTTTATTACGATTCTCTAACCAAATGAAGGTAAGAAAAGTAAAACAGAATCACCAAAAGAAAAAAATAGAACTGCCTCATAAGGAGTCCAGGAAAAAATAAAATGAAACAGATAAAATAACATAAAAAGCCACAAAGACTGATAATTGTATAAAGAAGAAAACTATCACATCTCATTTATTAAAAAATAAAATGTGGGGGCCAGTCCCATGGCACAGTAGTTAAGTTCAGCGCACTCCACCTGGGTTCACAGGTTCAGATGCCAGACACGGACCTACACCACTCATCAGACATGCTGAGGCGGCAAACCACATACCAAGTAGAGGAAGACTGGCACAGATGTTAGCTCAGGGCAAATCTTCCTCACCAAAAAAAAAAGAAGTAAAATGTGAAGGACACTAAATCATCTCTAAAAATAGCTTCTTTTCCTCTATTCCAGAATCTACTCTCATACCACTGCTCCAAGCAGTTTTGCCAACAGGAAAGTTGGTTTCTCAAGTGACTCAATTCAATCACCTTAATCCCAACCGAACTATATAGAATATAACAATCATCAGTAACTGTTAATTATTGGTCTCAATAAAACTTTAAGTGATATAATTAGCTGGACAACTTTCTCATATTTAAGCATATCAGTTTACTTAAGGGAGATATTTATCTCCAAGAACTAAAATAATATAAATTAAAAAGATGCTTCTACATTACCAGCACCAATTTGGAATACTTAACACTGGCTCCATAAGAGTGACAGATTTAAATACCATTGGTTACCTTATTATCTGTTGAAAAGGCAAGTGAATGGAAAGGGGTGGGGAAGACTCAAATAAGAACTATTACACATCTTGCTTCAAAAGACAACTTTTAGTAGCAGCAGTTAGGCCAGTACGGGCCGGGAGTCTTCTGAAAAAGAGAATGTATGCAACAGAATTGCAGCCAGGAGCCCGGGTGATTGAAAAACTAGCCACTGCTACTGATGTTTTCTCTTCTTCCCTGTGGTTTTGGGGGTGCTGGGACGGAATAGATCAGCTTCAGGAAAAATTCCATCTACTGGAGAAGAGGAAACTCCATCTACTTAGTGATGGAAAAAACCACCTCTGAAACCAGGAGGTTTGGGTTAGAATCCTAGGGCCATCTTTCACCAGCTGGTGACCTTGGATGATTTATAGGATATCCTTCTATTGAAAAGAAAAGAGGGGGGAGGAATAAGAAAGTTTCCCATCTATAAAAAAGGAATAATACCCTCATTTGAAAATTAAATGAATTATTAGCTATAAAATTCTTAGAACAATGTAGGTAGATAGCAATTCCACGTAGATATTGGCTAACACAGCAAAAGCAGAAAATAAGGCAGGAGAAGCAGTGGTGGCAGCAGCAATAATCTTCTACTTCCATAGAACAAGGAATGATTTAGTTGGTGGAGGTTGCCTTTGAAGGAGGCAGCAGAGGATAGTGGAAAGACAGTCAAAAAATCTTGAGTTTTCATCAGTCCTGGTCCCGCCATTACCTTGCTGTGTGGTCTTGGGTAAGTCACTTAACATCTGTGCACCTCATTGTTCTTGTCTAGAAAGGAAGGAATTTCAATTCAATGATTTCCATGTTCTCTTCCAACTCTAAACATCTATTTGCCTGTGATGCCTATGGAAGAATCATCAGGCAGCCATTGCATGCTTTATCCTCATCAGAAATGGCCTCTTTTTTTTGTTCACTTCTACCTCTCAAAGGATTCAGACAAGCAACCAGAAGCCTGTGGAGGGTGGTACATTGCAATGAAATAGAATTAGTCCCTCAAATGGCATGTCATTGAATTCCTACACACTCAGAGCAACATGTGTGTGTTCTGATGCATTTGTACCAACATATTATACGTATTAAAGAGTGTGGGCCTTACCTTGGTCCTCTGATAGAATAAATTGCCACCACATAGTGAATTTTTAAATTGAGACGTTTATTCTGTTTCATTATAATGTGTAAATTGTTACTTTATACTCCAGCGCCCAGAGGTAAATTGAAGATGTGTACACAAAGTGAAACTATTTCTCTAATAAAATCACTGACATGGTAAGAGGGTTCCCATTTTAGTTATTTATGCTTTTTTCTTTCATTTTTAAAGATGACACTATCCTTTATTACACATTCTGAATGTGTGTATTATACTTGTACAACATATTTTCTTTCCATGACCCATTAAAGTAGCATAATGCTTTCTATATTCATGCATCTCTTAGCACACAACCTATAGTTTTAAATATTTTTGCATTCTTTCTCAGAGGAAAAAAAATGAGTTTTGTAGTGAAGAAAAAAACTTGGCCAATTATGTCATTTTTATCTCAGTTTCAACTTAGCATTATCTTAGGCTTAGTAGTAACAAATGATAAAATGACAAATAAATTCTGACATTTCCTGCATAATCTACATTCTTGGCCATCGAATCTTCATTTTACCAGCCTCTTAAGAGATGTTTTTAAAAAAAGAAAAAAGAAAACCTCACACATGACTGCCAATCTAACCCATTCCATCATGCGTGTCATGCTGCCGAAGCGCACTTGGAATCTAGAAGTACCAAGTGCCACAATTCATCTCCTTGTGACTCACGGCACCAGATGACAAGCAAGCCTCTGTCCTCCAACAGCACCAGAAACAGTGGAGGATCTGGGTGGGTGTTCGTGGCATTGTGAATAGACCTAGTGGGAGGCAGGAGTCCAAAACTCAGGCTTCCGGCACATACCACCATGCTGACAGATGGCATATTCTTGGCCAGAGTCCAAGGACCTTGGTCACCTAGTGAACTTTCCCTGACTCCATGCTATGTCGATATCCCAGACATCCAGAGACACAGGCCTCGCTTATGAATCATTCTGCTAGAAGCTGCCTCTATGTGTGTTTTCTGAATGAATGTTCGTAAAGGTATTTTGCCTAAACCAAGGAACATTGTTTAGCACTTTGTCACAGAATTACCATGGGTTGTATCAACACAAGAATGTGCTTCATAATTTAGTCCTAATGAATTTTTTGGCCCATAAATCAATGAGCCTGTTACAGATTGAATAATAATATTTGCTTCCTGAAAGCATGTATGATATCAACAAGGTCACAGTTTACTGTCATTTTTAATAGGGGGAAAAAAACATACTCAAGGGGCATTTAACATATTTTGACAAGGTGACCCACAATTATCCATTAACACTGTATTTGTCTAAGCCCTACTGCATTGATATGCAAGGACCATGTAATAGTTCACTGATGTCCCACTTGGGGGTGGAGAATAAGGCAAGTGGGACCTTTCCAAGGTCTTTCGCAGCCAGAATGCATCTTGCTATTGTTGTATTGATTAAACATTTGGATAGTTAATCAACACAGCTCAACCCTTTTAACCTGCCATATGCAGTATACAAAAAAAAAGATAAGAAAATAAAAGAAATGCCTAGAAGAGTAGCCATGAAGATATATTTTTCTTATTTTCAAATGTAACAGAGAAAGTATAACTTTCCAGATAATAGGGCTATAGTAAAATATTATAGCCTTCGATATTGTCTTGAATTGAAAAATGTCTGGACTTTCCTGGACTATTTTTGCTTGACTTTATTTTTCAACCTTTTAAGTGAGTTAAAATGTCACACTCTTTGCCAGCATCAAGTTCTTCTCAATTATGTAAGTTCAGTCCAGACTTGATTTCCTCTTCAGATAGAATATTCCTGAAATTCAAAACAGACCTAACTGAAGTTCCCACTTGGGACTCACTGGTTCTTTTCTACCCCTAGATTTGCCTTTTTTGTCACTTGTACCAATATCCTGATACCTTCTTTCTTGATGTCTAATTTTCCCTTGTGTCATCTTAATGCTTCATTTCCTCTGTTAGGTATATAAATGTATCCATCAGTTTTCTATACATAGAAAACCCCTCAGTTTTGCTTCTCTTTATTCTCCCTGATGAATCTTTTTGTCTTTGACTTATTTTTTTTTTTTTTAATAACCGAACAATCAGAATCCTGCTTTAGGAGATCACTATTCCTGCCATTTTCCCCTTCAGCTTCTTACCAACTGGTAAGGAACAAGGTTATATACCACTCACCTCATATTCTGCCATATGGATCTGTTTCTGAACTTCAATTGATAACCCTCAATTCAATATACACAATAATTCAAGTATAATCATGGTTAGTTATACTCTAATTTACTTCATTTGTTTACTTTGTTGGACAATTTCTAACACTTTACTCAAACCAGTTTTTCCCAAAGTTGTTTGATCATAAGAATCGCCAACTTCAATCAGACCTACTTGATCATAGTATCCAAGGATAGGACCTAGGAATGTGTAGGTTAATAAGCACCTCAGGAGATACTCAGAATCAGGAAAGTTTGGACTCACTGATTTAATCCATTCTTCATCCATTTGCTCCATAAGGCCATAGATACCCCAGCTGATTTTTTAAGAATTTAGCTTAGAAGTGCATTTTCAACAAGATTTTTATCTGATTCAGTACAGCTATTAAGCACCTTCGATGTATAGTAATTTACATAAATAATCTTATTCATCTCACTGCTAAGTTCATTCTATCTGATTTTTATTTGTTATGGTCAAGATGTACATGATCATGTATGTGATTATGTTACATAGATTGTAAGGTCTATTTTGAGAGAAGACTCCCTCACCCTTTCTGGTTTCAACAAAGCAAATTGTCATGTTGTGAGCTTCCATATGGAAAAGGTCACACATCAAGAACGAGAAGGTAGCCCTCTATCAACAAGCAACAAGAAGCTGAGACCCTCAGTTTGGCAGCCTGAAAAGAACTGAATGTCACCAACAGTCATATGAGCTTGGAAGTGGATCCTTCCCCAGGCAAGTCTCAGATGAAACTGCAGCCCTACCACACCTTGATTGCAACTTTGTGAGACCCTGAAGTAAAGAACTCAACTAAACTTTGCCCAGACTCCTAATTCACAGAAACTGAGATAAAAAACGTTCTGTGTTAATTGCTAAGTTTGTAGTGATATAATTGCACAGCAACAGACAAGTAATACATAGTACTTCTACTTTGTAGCCGTATTTTGATTCCCATGCCCTTTGAAATTTGGGGATTCTGATTTAATTACATAACTATCAAGTTCTACTATTCCAATTTACTATCATCTGTGCATTTATGGTACATTCCAATGCATACCACATGATGTAGGTATTGTAACCTACGATAAAAAATAACATCCGTATGTATTTCTCACCTGTACTTACTCCTAAAAGAAACAACCTCATCATTCATAAGCTGGAACAATACAAATGAGTTTGTTTTCAAAGGTTTGAGTTAAGCGAAATAAAGCAGACTCCCTGTTTATCAAATCAAGGAAAATAGGCTATTTTTTGTATACTAAAAATGACTTTGTAGATCTAGACAATTAGACTATGTTACTTTTAGGGTGATTTTCCAATAATTCTTTCAAGTTCATTAGCAGCCTGTATGTGCATCCTTAATCCATTATGACCAATGGAGGTCCATTTGTAACAGTACTGCTTCCAGCAGTAACCCAGCCATAAAGCAAAACTAGTGATACAACCAGGAAAAAAAGACTGTCATCATCTGTGTGTTCCTTTAATCTGTCACAGCCAAGGAGTGGGGTGAAAGTAGTGGGGAGAGAGAACATAAAATGCATGCAATGCAGCCAACTCACGATCACAATGGACGGGTTCCTCAGTTTGCTAAAAACAGAGATCCCAGCCTGTGGTGATTATCTCCCTAATGGTTTAGAATAAGATGAGAATCTTTCTCAAAACTAGGTCACTATTAACTGGAAAATATTATTCCAGTCTTAAAAAAAAGACTAGAAAATTAGTGGTAGGCATTAATTTCTTGTTATTTATGAAAGCACTTTGGGAACAGAGTCCATTGAGTCTTATTTCCTTTTTATGGAAACAGACACCATTATTCAATTTTGTCCTATCTTTTTATTAATAGGTGTAAAACACCCCCAGGGAGTTCCAAAGCTTCCACAGAAACCAGGAGCAATCTAATAATTCTACACGTCTGTGCTCTCACTCAGTCTAGGAGACCTCCAAACCACAGGGAGCCCTAGCAAGACTCTGTTGGGCTGGTTTCATCTTCTGAAGGGACAAAATGACAATAATACTCCCTCAGCTCAAGAACTTGCCACCAGTGTCTCACATTCTTTCTTTTAGAGGTTCCTTATTTTGTGTTAAGAATGCCTGTTTAAGGTGCCTCCTTTGAGAAGCACATTTCTGTAGGATGATAATAACGCCTCAAAGTGAACTTCTTAGTGGAAGTAACTTCTTAGACTCCTATCTTCTAGGTTGAAAGCGTGGGTCAACAGAAGACAGTGGCTTATTGGATGAATAAAAGAAAAATTAAACTATACCAAAAAAAAAGGAAAAGCCACAAAAATTGCAGGAGAAAAATCATAGAGAATTTGCCTGACTTCACTCTGGACTAGCTAAAGAGATAACAAAAGATGTTATTAATATTTTACCTCAGAGACTCTTTGCTGAAGTCAATCCTTCAAAGAAACTGGATTCTTTTTGCAGGGTTGGTACAGACAACAACTCTGATGCTGATACTAAAGTCTATTGAGGTCATGATATATTCTAATAAATGACTAAAACTTGTGAGTAAAAACTCAGATAACATATAAAGATTAAAATAGAATAATTCCTACTTAGCTATGTTACTGGTTGAAAAGGCGTGGATGTCAGATTTTGCCCCAGATAAACTGACTGACCGTATCTACTACATAATGAATCCTCCCTGGTGACGAATTGGGGCAAGATAAGCAGGCAGCCAACAATCTAGAACATTGGTCATAAGAAGATAATTTTATTGAACTACCAAAGTTCATTCAAGAAGATAAGAAGCTGAACCTCTCTCTCAAAAGTTTACTATCTGAAATTTTAAGGATATCAGTCAACTTTCTTCATTTGAAGCAGAAAGAGTAAAAACAAGTAAGCAAATAGATGACAGGAGCAGAGAAGGAGAAGAGAAGAGATTGAAAAAGGATGAGAGAGTAGAATGGAAATAATTTAGGAGAAACTGAAATTTTAAGGTACTTTTTTTGGGGGGGAAAGTTTCACCCTGAGCTAACATCTGTTGCCAATCTTCCTCTCTCCTTTTTTTTTTCCCTCCCCAAACCCCCTGTACATAGGTGTATCTTCTAGTTGCAAGTCCCTCTAGTTCTTCTATGTGAGCTGCAGCTTGACTACTGACTGACAAGTGGTGTGGTTCCACGCCCAGGAATCGAACCCGGGCTGCCAAAGCAGAGCGCTCTGAACTTTAACCACTAAGCCATCAGGGCTGGCTCATTAAAGTACTTTTAAATGCTAAGATTTTATAGAGAGGGCTGGCCCAGTGGCATAGTGGTTAAGTTTGCCTGCTCCACTTTGGCGGCCTGGGGTTTGCCAGTTTGGATCCTAGGCATGGACCTACACACCACTCATCAAGACGTGCAGTGGCAGCATTCCACATAGACAAACTAGAAAGACTTACAACTAGGATATACAGCTATGTACTGGGGTTTCGAGGAGAAAGAAGATAGAAGAGGAAGAGTGGCAACAGATATTAGTTCTGGGCCAATCTTCCAACAACAACAACAATAAAAAAAAAGATTTTTATAGGCTAGTTATTGCATAGATTGCATTGAATTGTTGATAATATCAAAGAAGTTATGCACTGACTTGACATCTGAATCAAAGAAGCTATAATCTTACTGGTGTGATATGAGACTGTTATTAACTTTGCTGTTAAAATATGTTAACAGAACTGCATTACGCCACATGATACAACCAGGAAGGAACAAGCCTTGATGAGACGCCATTTTAAATGGATGCTTCATCCTGGCCTGCAACTCCAGACCCCAGAATTTAGATCTAAGTTATCACTGGAGTCCACCTGATCTATAAGAATAGTGAACTGTGAAAGGCTATTTATCATGAGATTAACTTTTAAATGATTTTAAAAATAGGTTAGTTAAGGAAGACCGATAAAATATGATGAAATGAACACTCTGTACTTGGCTAAAGGGCTTACTTAAGCTTAGCTATGTAGGTGAGAAAAACACAAACAATATAGATTACTGTATTGGTATTAATTAAGGAAATAAAACTCTTAGCCACATATAATTAAGGAATGCATCTCCATGGTAGTTTTGCCCAAAGAATTTTTCATTTCATAATCTTGTTCCGTTTCACTCACTGATGATTTTAAATATGCCCACATACATGATGTGAGTGGTTCTACATCTCATGTTGTTCCATGTTGTCTTGTGTTGGAATATTGCCAGTCTCTAGTCTCTCTCTTCAGGGACAAGCCAAACTAGGGTGCAAGCGGGGCAGGCTAATGCCAATGTTTTAAGAGCTGAGTAAAATGAGAGGAAATGCGTAAGGTGAAAATCGGGAAAAGCAAAGTCCACTATTAGACCCAGGTGAGAACAGGGCAGCAAATATGGAAACAAACCTAAGGTGTCAGAAGCCAAGAGGAAGAGAGCGAGAAGCATCCAGCGAGGATAGGAGCATTGTAAGTAGTACAGAAAGGTTGCCACCACTTATTTGCTGTCACCGGCCCCTGGCCACATGGTGTGAGACATGGAATAGCTCAGTGGTTTGTAAACCTGGCTGTGTGTTAGAACCATTTGAGGAGCTTTTAAAATCCCCATTCTCAGGCATCACTAGAGAGCCCTTATGTCAGAATCTCTGGAATTCGGTACACAGGCAAACAGTGTTTTAAAAAGTAGCTGAGGCAGTTCCAGTGTGTAGCCAATGTTGAAAACCACTGGTATAAAAGTCATATACAAAGTAGATTATTTTCTTTTATTGGGAATTAGAAAGCAATAAAGAAAATCTCAAGTCTTTCTGCGATTGTTTTAAGTTCACACTTTAAACAGACTTCACCATCTGGGTTTTTATGGCTCTTCTGCTACTGCTCTTAATCTGCTACTTGAAACTTGGAGATGTTTACTCGTCTCAAATGCACACTCTTCAATGCATGCCTGTTGTCTGTAATCTAGGCACAAGTTCTCACTTTTTCTCCTCTTTACACACTTTTCTGTAGCATCAGGAAGAATGATATATGCAAACTGATGTTTTAGAAAAAGAGAACATCTGAGTTGAATATTACTCCCCAAAAATATCTCAGAATGAGCCTCAATCTAACCCTAATGTTAGTTTCTACATTGACCAATCAAACATGCTCCCTGACAGTAGCCAACCAGTATTAGATAGTCGAATCATTTGAACGACTGTAGGTGAGTGTTCAATAATAAAGTCACATGTAAACAAATGCACCGTAAGTGGCGCAAATTATATGCATACGTCCTGAATAAAACAAAACTGGAAGGATGATCAGAAGGAAAGCAATTGGGAAAGGAGAATCATGACCTACACCTGAAGTAAACAATAAATCTGAGTCATTGCAACAAAGCCAGAGTTATGGGCAATGAACTGTAAATAGGCCACCCTTTGGTCTCAATTCCCCACACTCAGAAACCCTAAGGCACTCACTTTCCTCTTACAGCTCCTTAGTTTTTGCCTTTATTGGACAGTCTCCAATCTGTTTATATTGTTATTAAATTAAATCATAGAGCATAAAACTGCTTCATAATCCTGTGAATTACGTCATTTACATATTCTGGTATCATATGTGATTCTTTCCCACAGAACTCGTGTTTACCATGTAATTTGTATTTAGTTCATTTCGTATTTGTCTGCCCATGTCCATTTTTCTCTCATTTTGCCGATTGCTCAAACCTCATTTGTTAGGCTACCCAATGGATGTAAACCCCATCATTAATGGCTCTTTTCCTGACTGTTCAAGGTCATCTTGAATTATAAGTAGATCTTCCAAGGTTCTTGTTACCTCTCCCAACTTAGAGTCTTCCATGAAACTTTATGAGCGTGTTCCATATTTTATCATCCAAGTCACTGATAAAATGTTAAATATTACCACCCCAGACAGACCCTGCAGAACATCATTTGATGTGTCCTTTTAGGTTGCCTCTGCAACATTAATAACTTCTCATTGAATATGATCCTTGAACCAGTCTGTACCCAACTAAGAGCCGGAGCTGTATTTCCCTAGATTGATAGCACTATTTTAAATCTATATGCTACAACCCTGAGGAAGGAATTTTGTATTCTTCTATTCTCTCTCACAGAGATAGAAAAGATTTTTTAATTTTAGCAGCTTAAAATTGACTGGTCAACATATGCCAAACAATAACCCAGGATAATTTAGCACTGTTCATAAATGTGATATTTTCAAAAAGCCATAAAAAAGAACTCCCCATTAATAACTCTGACTATAAAGGTTCATCACCGGCTACTATTCTCACCTCTTTGAACTTAGTGACAACTCAAGTCAATGCCTTCGTTTTTTCCTTTGTTGCAGCTGCTATTGGGGTGGAAAAGACTGTTGTTGGAAAGGACTGCTGTCCAGGCTCCAAGAAGTCCAGACAAGGTCTCCAGAGACTCTCTATTTTTCCTCCAGATCCTTTTACTGACATTAATGATGAAGCAGCTTTGTCTGTGTCTCTGCCTTGGTTAGCAATGCCTTAGTGACAGGGCAGCTCCAGATGCATTAGATCAGCAGCTGATGCCATCATGCGAATGTCTAACACTTACTTTAGGTAGGTGACACTTCTTAATATTCAATCCTGTCTTCACAATGTCGACTTGTCCCACCACACACGGGTGTTCTTTTTATCATTATTATTGAGATTGTTAATATTTTTGCTTGTGATTTCTCTAAAGGGTGTATTTTTTAAAAATACATAATTATTTATAACCTTTAATGCCAGGAGGGCAGTATAGTACGCCTGGAAGAATATGCATCACAGAATTATTGTTTAGAAATGGTAATTAATTTTACAGTCAACAGTAGTGTGACACACTGTCTCTGACTAGACGTCCACCGTGGCTTCCTGCCAGTCCTCTGTAAGAATATTAATTGACGTCCAGCACTAAGCAGTCTCTTTGCTGTGTTTTTGAATGAAACAACATGCTTCAGATTAAACAAATACATTCTAAACTCACATATTCAATATCAGGTTCCATATCTTGATGTCACAAAAGTACCATTGGTTTATATCTTTATTTTTTCTCTTTTTTCCCCAGCTTTGTTGAGGTATGATTGAAAAATAAAAATTGTATATATTTAATGTGTACAATGTGGTGTTTTGTTATTTTTCCTCTTTTTCTGTTTCCTTTCTTCCCCTCCCTTATATTCCTGACTCTCCAAGCATCCCTATTATTTGTCCTCTCTTAATTTGAGCTTACTGCTTTTCTTCTAGCTTCTTACAATCTCTGGTTGTGGGGAATCTTCTGCAGCAAATACTCTGTGTCTCGAGCAGTCCTGAACAATTTACTCCTAGATCACTGCTCTTTGTCTTTCCAAGGTTTCCCAAGTGATAATACTCGACAATTTTAGTAGTATCGTGGATGATGCACTCATTAACATGCCAAGGATGCCAGATCAGGTGGAATGGACAGCATAAAAACAAAAAAACAAAAAGATTAAAATTCAAAACGACCTTGACAGGTTGGAGAAGTGGGCACATAATGGGTTTTAGTTTCACGGAAGAAAATACACGATCACTCATGCTGAGAGGAGAACAGTTCACAAATAAACGATGGCAAGTAATGGTCAGCTACAATGGGTGTGGAGTGGGGAAAATGGGGGCTGGTGTCTATGTAACATCCAATTGCCACGATGAAAAATTAGTTATGAAGAACCCAAGAGACCAGGATGCAGAAATTGAAACATCAGATGGCCACGTGAAAAAATATAATCTCTAATTTATTACATCTCTGTTAGTTTGTTTTTCTAATATATAAAATCCACAGCTTATATGATAAGATCCCTGGAAAAAATAGATAGAAAGAAACGGCATTTAAAATGTAAGTTCATAGGTACAGGTATGTATACTTTCCACGTTCACACAAAACTCAGGTGATGGAGTTCTTAATATATTCATTTCCTGTTTTAAAGCAAGCACAGTAGTCCATGTAATCTACGTGGCTTTTGGGGTGGGGAAATTTTTATGAATTAAATTATTACTATATTATCTGAATACATTATTCACATAATAAATACACTTTTAGATCTGGCTGTGAGTACATTTTTTTTCCTTTGACAGCAGTGGAAGACTTTCTTCATTTAAAATCTTACAGGAACTCTCTGAATGCAATAAAAGAAAAGATGGTAGGGGGTCTGGAGTGCAGCCAGCACAGTCTTCCTTCCCCCATGAGGGAAAAACTGATCCAAACTGAGCTCAGGAATAAAGATAGGCTTCCTGAGTTGGTGCCAATGACATTATTTGAACCCAAGTCTCTGATCCACTAGTTCAGGGCTCTTTCCACTGAACTACTCTGCCTCCTAAAAAACAAGTCCTATTTTGAGGCATCCTTGTTTATCACAGATTTGGTTTACCCTCTTTTTTAAATTTCTTTTCTCATGTTCTCTCACTTGTTTCCCAAAAGCCATTTGTTATGTAACAGATGCATATGTGTTCCTGTTTATAAATATTCTACCGTAAGTGAATAAAATTTGGGGAAATAAGGGGGGAAGAGTGGCTATGACTCTCAAGCCAGAAGTGTTGGGAGTGTGCTCCGTGTTTTGGGGGCAAAGGTCGCAAAGGAGGACCCAGCTGGGATGCAGAATCTGGTCTTATGTCCTCAGATTCCATCCCACCTGTTTTCCCCTGCGTTTTCAGTCTACCCAAAATTAGGATGGTTGGTGTTATGGAGGATCACCTGGGGAAAATCAGTAGGGTACCAAGTATAACTCTGTGATGATATTACAGTAAGTGAGATGCTTAAAATCAAATTCATTACCAGGGAATTAAATCCAGGGAACATGACTTCATTAAAAAGTATGACTTTATAAATAACTACGCATAAACAGACTGCTTTGCCTTAGAGACTAATATATTTCAAAATTATTATCTACTTAAAATATTTTACCTAAAAGAATTCACAATTAGCTTTCAATATTTAAACAGTACATTAGAAATGGAATGTTTATAAATATCAGAAATAAAAGCCACTTCATTACAGTATGAACATATGCTAACACACCACATACTGGCTTTTGAATTTAATACTGATATGGTTTACTATATCTACTTCTTTTTTTTTTTGTAATTGACAAAAGGGTTTAGATAATAGCTAATATAAATATATGAAATGTCAAATTTAGAAGATGGTGTTTAAACATTTGTCTTTTGGAGAGTATTGTTAAACTTAACTTTTATTAACTCAGGGAATCAAAGAGAAATACGGCGATGCTAGTGAACCTTTGAAAATCTTTTATTTTATCACTTTTAATGCATACTTAATATTTAACATTCATCTTATTACAGACAGGAATTGTGAAATGCTTGTGCTATCTCTAAACAGTTTTAAAGTTCAATGCACAGTCACAATTCAGAGGGGAGATTTCACACATTTATGGAAAATAAGCCAGTTTTGCAGTAAAGTTGCAAAGTGTGAAAGAATTCTTCTTTTATCTGCCTTACTTATCATGTTTATGAGTTATTTTGCCTGGAAGTAAATTGACAAGTTGTCAATGAACAATAGACAGTGCCCCAGCTAGGCTTTTCACAGGTTCAGATGCCTTTGGGCAAAAGGGCTAAATCTGTAGTTGCAATCTAGCATATGGAGCCCTGAAAAAAGTGGCAACAGGGTGAGAGACATTCCCTGCAAAATGCGTGCGGGGGCTGCTCTCTAACCAATCTGCTTGGACCACTGTACATTATGAATTCATGTTCCATCGCCTTGCTGTCCAGGAATAGGGAGGCTTGCCTCCATGTAAACAACTCATTTTTGTCTTATCCCCGGTGAACTTTGGTCTATTTTGTCCCTTCAAACCATTTTTATTCCTCCAAATAATTATTAGTAAATATTCATCTTTGATAATAAAAAGCCACTTCCTCATTTTAGGTGACTCTTTGTTGGAAACTTCCCACACAGTCTCAAAGAAAGGAAAACAATCTGAGTCCCTTTTCTCTGTGGTTCAGAGTGGACCTTGACTTCCTTCTCTGGCCACTACACATCAGAATTTCCTTGTTATAATATTTCATGCCTTTTTCTCCCATCTCAATTGTCCAGAATGCTATTTTGAGCCTACTTCATGATAACTCATACAGCTGAATAAATTATGGGAGAGCTAAGTGGTCTTTCAATAGATGGCACTCTTTGTTCTCAATCAGCCCAGATATCGTTTTGCCACTTCACTCACAGGCCCCTTGTTCTCTGAAGCTCTACCCTCCAGGTATACCACTCTCTGGATATAGGGAGGGGTGTGGTTTGGGGTGAAAGCTAGGGCTAGGATCTCTACCCTCAAGGAACCAGGAGGACCACAAAAGACACAGCTGCATCAGTAAGAGTTTATTAGAAAAAAAGCTGAGGTTTGAATACAAGGAAGGCCAAGTCCAGGGCCAGTGGGGCATGGTGATTGGAGTCACAGAGCCGAGAGCTTGAATGTAGAGACAGGATCAGAGAAAGTCCATGTCAGGAAGAAGCAGTGTGGTAGATGACTGGTAATTTATTGTAATACCTAAAGGTGATTACCACTAACCTTTATGGGCCAGCCAGCTCATGATGTAGGGGGGGATCAGGCTGGAGGCCAGAGACAAAGCAGAAATTTATTTCTGTTCTCTAGTGGCCTCTGGTTTACCACCCACCCCTTCTCTGCCCTATCTCCACTTTCATTGACAACTCTGGCACCTGGTTTGCAATCTTTTCCTTATCTCCAGCCATCCTCTTGAGTCACTTCCACACCAATCAGATGATCCTTTCAGTATTCGTAATTCTTTCCCTGTGAAATCTTCTACTCCAGGCTCCATCTCCATTTAACTTCAACAGTCCAATGTCTTGGCGACACCCTGGACCTTGCCCCCACTTCTGATGGTATCTCCAAAGTTAGAATTTACCTCTCCTGCTATTGTATTAAAATGCACTCTTCAAGGGGCTGGCCCTGTGGCCGAGTGGTTAAGTTCGTGCACTCCGCTGCAGGCAGCCCAGTGTTTCGTTGGTTCAAATCCTGGGCGCGGACATGGCACTGCTCATCAAACCACGCTGAAGCGGCATCCCACATGCCACAACAAGAAGGACCCACGACGAAGAATATACAACTACGTACTGGGGGGCTTTGGGGAGAAAAAGGAAAAAAATAAAATCTTAAAAAAAAAAATGCACTCTTCAAACTCTGGAAGTTCACCACACTTCAGTCCCTGTCTATTGTATTTCCCAACTCCACCTTCCTCCCTGGATCTCACTGTTAATAATTTTAATGAAAATATTACCCAAACCTCCAATTCACTTGCTGTCTACATGTGAAGTATGGTGGAAAAGAACACCTTCCTGGAATCAAAGAGCCAGGAGCTCAAATACTGGCTTTTGCCACTTTGGAAAAGCTGCTGTGCCTCACTTTGTTTACCTGTAAACTGGACCCAACTTTTAACAAATACTCTATTTATTGAGAAACTGCTATCTCCAGGAGCTGCTGATTCAATAAGATAGATAAACTCTCTTCAGATCGGTCTCTTTCTCTCCCTCTCCTTCTTTTACCTTTTGCTGTATCCACCCTGCAAATATCTAATCAGAGATTAACACTTCTAGCCATTTTTGTCTGCTCCTGCTCCTAGGCTGCTGAAGGCACCTGGGAAAAATCTCACGGCTGTGCTGCTACTCTTGCAAGTTTAGGAATTCCTATTAATTCTTCAGCACTACCCACAATGATCGAATCTTTATTTCCCTCCCCTTCCTAGTCCTCACTCTAGCTGATCCAACCCTTTCCCATTCTCTTCACGCCTCCTCCTGCCAACTGTCTCTAAGAAGATGGTTATGCCTCTTCCTTTTCAGAGAAAATAGAGCCCATTGAGCTTCAAGTACCTCAACGTCTAGCCCCTTCCCCTCTCAGTACGTATCTATCATTATCCACACTTACTCTTCCACTTTTTTTGGCAGTGGTGCCCTACTCCTTTCCGAGGCTAACTCCTCCATCTATGTTCTTCATACCATTCTCTTTCTATGCAGAGTTGCTGTGTAGAACTCATAAATAGTTTAAGATGCCCTCATTGCTATGTGGGACCAATTTTAATGCACCAAGTAGAAAAAGCCTTATCTCTTCTCCTCTGTAACTTAGACTTTACTCAGTCATTGCTTTCAACGTTTACCTTTTGCCAGTTTTTGCAACCGTTTATAGGAATGAAGCGATTTATATTTTATTTCTTCCCCTTATCTTCTCTCTGGAGGTTGGTGCTGCTATGTGGGGAAATGGCCGGGAGGGAAGAAAATGCCAAGCAAGGGAGAGAGGAGTTTTCCAAGAAAAACTTATAAAATGAAATATGTAAGCTAGATGAGCAAAAGTTAAATGTTAACCTCTTTGAAAACAGATATACTCTAGGATGATGTCAAAATTAATTAAGACACAGACAAGTAGGATTATAAAACCATGCTCCTAATTGTTTGAATCCTACTTGCCCATTAAAATAGTGTTATCCAAGGTGGATCGATTACCAAAGTACTGCATAGCTTATTCAATCTTTGCATCTAAAATACAAAAATGAAGACCACAATTTTATCTAGGCCCTTAAAAAAGCATCCCAAATCCCATCTGAGGTTCCAGAAACCCACATGCAGGGAGTCGTTCCTTCAAAGGGTTGAGCAGGATGCTGTTTAGGTCCATCTAAGTGAAAGTGGCTTCCGGATGTGTCGGTGGGGAAAAGATGATTGCCCAGATGTCTGTGGTTCTATTGACATTATATTGGCATGCTTACTACCTACTTTTATGCTTGTCTTCTTTTTCCTTTAGCTTTTTTGTCCAAATGATTTATTTCTGTTTTATTTGCCTTTGTTTTTTTCTCCATTCCTCTTTCCTTCTTATTTCAACCCCACTTTCTGGTTTACCTCCATCCACACCAAGAAGGAGAGAGTGAAGTGGGATAGGTGGCTGACTCTCTCATTTCACAAATGAAGAAATTGAGACCCAAAAGGTTAAGTGACTTTCCCAATGTCTCAATAGTTGGAAGCAGAACCCCAAAGCTAAATTGCAAGTCTCTGGAAACTACCCTAGGATTCTTTCCATTACACCCATAATCTCTGCCATCTCCATCCTTCACAGCGCAACGTGGCTTTCAGACGTTTCTGGCCTAAAGAGAATAAAAGCAGTGAGGGGCTAGTGGCAGGATATGTCTCTCAGACGTGTTTGATGAGCTCAATGGGCTCCTGATTTGCCCACTTTTTCTTGTTGTGAAAGGATGCCACAAACCAAACTGAGCCGCTGTGCTGTGCTCCTGCTCGAGTATAATCTCCCCTTTAATAGCACCTCTCCCCCTCCCCTCACTGCTGTACACATGCACATACACGCCCTGCTCAGCACCCAAATGAAAAGCCTAAATTGCCCTGCCCCTTCCACTCCCAGTCCCCTTTTCCTGCTCTTCTTATTCTCCACAACATTAATCGCCTTACAATATCCTACATGAATTAGATATTTATTACGCATATTATGCATTGTCCTTCTCTTTGAGAATATCAGCTCCACAAAGGCCGATATCCTTTTCTCTTTTACTTATCAGTATATGCAAGCATCTAGAACAGTGCCTGGTGCATTGCAGATGCTCAGTATTTGTTAAATGGCTATATTGAATGAATGAGCCAGAATGACTAGAACATGTAACATTTCTTCTTTAAGATTTCTAGAGACCCAAGGGTGTGATCACAACCAAAACAAATGTAATAGGCAAAATGATTACATTGTCCAAATTGTCTGCTCTGTTTCTGTAGTGTGTGTGTGTGTGAGAGAGAGAGAGAGAGAGAGAGAGATGAGTGAGAGAGAAGCTGGGGAGAGGGAGAGAGAAATGAAGGGAGGTGTTAATAAACTATTTATAAGGGGCCAGCCCGGTGGCACAGCAGTTAAGGGCGCATGTTCCACTTCAGTGGCCTAGGGTTCACCATTTCGGATCCCGGGTACGGGCATAGCACCACCATGCTGTGGCAGGCATCCCACATATAAAGTAGAGGAAGATGGGCATGGATGTTACCTCGGAGTCAGTCTTCCTCAGTAAAAAGAGGAGGATTAGCAGCAGATGCTGGCTCAGGGCTAATCTTCCTCAACAAAAAAACAAGCAAACAAAATAAACCATTTAACAAAAGTGGGGCAATTTATAAATGATGTATTTTTAAATTTTCAATCACAAAAGATAAGTTTTTAGGTGCAAGAATTTTTAGTCCTCCCTGTTGGGATTTCTGGTACCAATTAATCAAATCTCTGTCTTCAGAAACAATTGAGATTTCAAAGGTTGGAATTAAAAGATCGTATTTGTTTTATTTTTATTGCTGGTAAAAAATATGTTGGAAAACATAGTCTGGAACTAACTATAAACAGGCTTCCTATTTGTAAGCGCCTGTGTCAAAATTTCCCATGTAGTCACGGGAAGAGCAGCTGGACAACTGCTGATCTCCTTCTGTGGAGCGGGTTCACTCTACTGGACTCTCTAACGCAAGAGAGAAGAAGCTGTGTTGCTGGCAGGAAGGAGATCTGAGAGGAAACCAAGAGCCGTACATGCACACGCTCAGTGATCTTTTCCTCCAGCTCTGTGGGAGAGGGTGACTGCAAGCTTTCTGCCAAATACTTCTAAGAGGGCAAAAGTTCCCATTTAATGGACCATAAATTCCTGAGGTTCCCTATGACATTTCACCGGGTCACAACTTTAAAAAAAAAATGTTCTACAGTCATAAGGTGCCAAGATCATTTCAACAGTTGACCTCAGACCATGTCTATGCCGACCTCTTGATCTTCCCTCTTCAAAGGAGGAAACTGGAGCCAGAAAGCATCTCTTTACAGATGTCAAAACAACCCACTCAGGCCCACTCAAGGGCCATCCAGTCAACCATGTGTCTGGAGAAAGCATAGATAACACTCCCTTCCATAAATTACAGAAAATAAATAGAAGTAAAATACAGTCATGACATCACATCTAAGAGAAAAACAAATTTCCCAAGTAACAGGTGCAGAATTGTAAACGTTAAAGCAAAGCTAAGGGATGAAACCAGATGTCTCTTTAAAAAGTAGTTTGCAATCATCCTGATTGTCTTTTTTTTCTTCCAGAACAGCTCTTTAAAAATCAACAAAATTTCTTGACCATAGCGTCTTGGTCACTTTTGTGAGAAAGTATGTGGTTCATTTGAGTCCAAGAATTTTGACACCTACAGTGCTCCTTGAAGCCTGTTGAATATCAAGCTCAATTCAAAGACCCAAGATTTCTGTATTAATTCATTCATGGTTCCAACTTGTGGATAACATTATTCTTTAGTATGAAGCCACAGGAAATCCCCTAGAATTCTGGGGCTCAAGACAGATTCAGCATCACAAGTTGAGATGTCTGTGGTTTAAACAAAAATGGTGACATAGTCATTTCAAAAACATCAACTACTATTTAATGTTCTAAAAAATATATTTATAGAGATATGGTGGGCTGAATAATGGTCCCCAAAGATGTCTATGTCCTATCCCCAAAACCATAAATATGTCACCTTGCATGATAAAAGGAACTTTGCAGATATGATTAAGCATAGTATTTTGAGATGGGGAGATTATCCTGGGTTATTTGAGTGGGCTCAGTGACAAGTGTTCTTAAAAGGGAATATATGGAAGCCAGAGAGAGGAGAAAGTGATGTGACTACGAAGTCAGAGATTGGAGTGATGCTGCCATGAGCCAAGGAATGCCAGCAGCCAATAGAAGGCAAAGAATGAATTCTCCCCTGGAGCCTCCAGAAGGAACCAGCTCTACCAACACCTTCATTTTAGACTTCTGACCTCCAGCTGTAAGAGAGTAAATTTGTGTTGTTTTAAGCCGCTGAGTTCGTGGTGCTTGTTAGAGCAGCAATAGGAAACTAATACAACAAGAAAGTAAAATTCACTTGAAAGTTTTCTTCTGGGAAGCAATGAATCATTTCAGCAAAGGATCTCTTTTGAGCAAGGAGAAACCTGATATAATTCAGTAGGTTCAAGCTCTGAAGCTCTTGATTTGTTCTATATAAGAGCACTTTGGATGGTTGAAAGAAGGAATGCACAAATGAAGATACCTCTGGAATTTCCCAGCCTCAATCTACCAGTTAGAACACAGGCACAGCTGAGTGTCTCCATCCCTTCTCAGCCATCCATTTTTGTAGAGAAAATGCTCCAAAATATCCACTTTAAAGCCTGTATCATTGGTATGGTCTGTATTTAGAGACTCATATCTGATCTTAATTTAAAGACACCTTGCTTGATTAGATCTCAAGCTCATACTTTTCTTTTCTAGGAGAAAGGAATATATGAATAATCCTGATGTGTGTTAGAACAATTGCCATAAATTGTTTTTCCCTGTCATTCAATTGAATTACTCGAACCTTACGAATGCTCTGTACTGCATGTGTCAACCAAACTCTTCACACATAAGGAAAGGTATTTACTCTGTGATGAAGTAGTGCTAAGCATCTACAACGTGCTTCACAGGCCTTGCTAACTTGAGGAATGAAGACAACAGCTATTGAAAATCTTCTTTTGAGAAAATAAGAGGATATATTCAACCATAATGGTTTCATTGCAATTGAAGTTGATTTCGATTTTGCATACACGAACAAGTGTTCTTAACATTGAAGTGTCCTGGACCTAGAGATTGGGCATTATTATGATCATGTAGATAATTAAGAATTCCTCATACCGCAGTGACTCAAATTCTTTTTATAGCGATCCTTTCTGTGGTGAATTTGTATATGTCAAGCACACAAACATTAATGTCATCGTAGCCCCCTTTCTTCCAGACTAAACAGGGATTGGAACAATTGAACTAATTTGATGCTTTTCTGTCATATGCATTCCCTGTGCTTTGCTGACCTCTTTTTCAAGAGTTCCTTGTCTCTGCGTCTATATTGCTAGAAGCAGCTCCTCTAATTTCTGTTGTATGTATTATACCATCTTACTACCTGTGGCTTTTGTTGGGGCTTCTATAAATTTCTGATTTGGTTCAGTTAAGAAGTATTATTGGAGAACTCCATCAGGAGCTCCAGACAATAGACCATTCTACACATTGTCTAAGAAATTGGGAGGGCAGGAAGGAGAGAGATCAGATAGCTCTGCAACAGGAGCAGCCAGGTCCACATCTGACACACGTACATCTCTGAACAGTGAACATAACTATATAATAACTTCATCCCATTTTATAGTCCAAGTTAAGACATAGTGAGAGCCAGTAGCAGGAGTTATGTTTGAACTCTACAGGCTGTCAGGATCTCAGTGGGATTTTTAAGAGATTTTGATGAAAACTTTTTAGTTGTATGTGTGTCAGAAAACACACGGATTGGCATCAATCTCCTTGGTCACGTGTCCATTCAGTAAATTTACCAGTAATACATGTCTTACTCTTATTTTAAGTGGGATTCACTTTTGATCACCAGCAGATATGAGTAAGAGCAAAACAGTAAAAAAAAAAAAAAGAACATGAATTCAACAGTTATTTACTACATAAAATTAATTATGGATTTAGAAGGGCCTTGGAATACAGGAATTAAAAATGTTCTGTGGGATCAAGTAGATCCTGATTTTACTCGTAGGTTGCCAGATTAGTAAGTATACTAATTGTGTGACTTTAGGAAAGACACAAACTCCCTGAACCTTGTTTTCCTCCTCTGTAAAATGGAGATAAAAAATATAATTTATAGGATTATAAAGATTAAATTAAATAATACATGTAAAGAGCTTAGCATGCCTTTCACATAGAGAGCACTCAAAAAGATCACAACTACTACAATTTGCAATATTATTAATAATTGCATTTTCAAAGATTATTAAATTTACTGGATTGGCTTCTAACCAAATTAGAAATGCTATTTTTGTCACTTAATGAAAAGTCCAGGGAGAAGGAGACCAGGCCAAAGGTAGCAGCTGCAACGTTCTCAGTGTCCCAAGCTCCTCTTTCTTGTCAGGCACCCTTAGGATTACAACTCTTGTCCTCATTATTGCAAGATGGCTCCTGCTCCCCCCACCCCTCCCCCATCCCCTCCTCCAATATCGTGCCAACATTTCAGGCAATAAAAACAAAAAGGCCAATGACAGTTAAATCCACGTCCTTATTAAAGAGTTTTCCAAAAAGCTCCACCCAATGACTTCTGCTTATATCTCATTGTCGAGAACTACATCACATGACCAGTTGTAGCTTCAAAGAAGCCCGGGAAATACAGCTTCAGAGAAGGCTGGGACAAGTTTAAAGAACTTCTAATTGAGCACTTTGCCACTGCCAACGAAATCAGGATTCTATTAGTAATAAAAGAGAAGCAAATGAATATTGGATAGGTAATCAATAGTCATTGCTGTATTATTTTGATGACTTTGTGTCTGATAACCAGAGGACTCCAGATGCAACAAAACTAACAGAACCAAAGGCCTCTCACACAGTTCACACTCACTTCGTCGACTTTTCTCGAACCACAGATAGACCATTTTCCATAATTTTGCGGTTTCCTTGCTAATTTTTCCACCTCCTCTAAGGGACCCTTCCAATAAACTAGCCCACTAACATTAAACTAGGTTGAGTCATGGCTCTCTCTGGATTCCCCTGAAGAATTTTAGTTATCCAGCCTCTCACTGAGTGTGATTCTGGGTTCATATTTGCCACTCTTGGTAAAATGTCCCCATGTGAATTTCCTTAATTAAATGTGTCTAAGTCTGTTTTCATTTTTCTCTTTCTACCAGACTATCATCACCAACTCCCTCATTAAAACAAATAACATGGCTTTTTATTTCTTAAACCTTGTCGTCTTTTTAAGTCTGGTGTTTTTTTTTAATCTTTTACATTTAGTTTCCCCCCAAGTCCATTGCCTCAGCCTCATGCTGGACCCTTCCTTTTCCCTCTCTTCTTCCTCATCATCACATCAAACGCCAAGATCACCAATTCTGTTTGCTGGGTAGCTTTTATAGCTATGACCTTCTCCACAGCCATCGGCCTACACCAGGCCACCATTCTATCTTGCCAAGGACACTACACTACCACTTCTTTAACGTCTCTCTTTCAGTCTTGCTCACCTCCTATCTATTTTCTGCACTCAGAGCAATCTTCCTAAAATGCAAACTTGTTCATAATGGTTGCTCCCCTGCTTAAATCTCTCTGAAGTCCCCCCAGGGATCATAGGATAACGTCCAAACTCCTTTACCCGACATAAAAAGTCTTCAGTCTCATTTCTCCCTATTCACAACCTCATCCTCTAAATTTCAGTCACATGAGCTTTATCTAAACTTCTTCCAAAGCCCCATGTCCTTTTACCTTGTAGCCTTTTCATATTTCTTTCCTCCTGCCTGGAATATTTCTCCCTTTCTTCTCTCTACCCTTCCCCACCTCATACTCGTCCTTTGAGACCCAGCCGATACATCACTTCCCACAGGAAGCCAATAGCTGCAACTGTGACCCAGATCCTAACTTCATCGAACCAGGATGGTTATTCCTTCTTCCCCGTCCAATTTCCCATGTTCAGCTTTCCTTCATCAACAAAACAAGTCTTACCTTAGTATTATTTTGATGACTGAATATTAGTAACCTCTGGCGATTTCTAATTTGTATCCCAAAATTAGAAGTAAATTTCTATTCACAGAGTTTAAAGCTCTCATTGTCAATTAGGAAATTTCCAGATATAACATTTCTAAATTTGTCTGACCCAAGCCGGGAAACCCAGTACTATTTATTGCATAGCTCAAATCCTCTCATTTGGGGATCCTCCAGCGTGTTATACGTGTGCCTCAGCATCGCTTCACCCACCCTCCTAAACGCAATCATCCTCCTTTGTCATGATACTTCATAAAGCTTCCTTCTCCAAAGAGCTGCCCTATGCAGGCTCCTAGAGTAAGCCACAGCAATCATTTCAGCACTAATAGTAATGTAAATTACACTTATATGTTCATTTTCTTTTTTTCCTACTTTAAGTTGTGGAGAGAGCTTCCTCCCTCCTTGAAACTCCTTAGGAAGGAATCTTGCCTTTTACATACTTTATAATATAAAATATATACTACTAAGGAGATTAGCAATAAGAATATGTTTAAAATAATGTTCTACCTCAGCTGTTTTGTTGAAATCCTGATTGAAATCAAATATTAATATGGTGTATATCTGCATGACTGAGAATATTGTTTTAATATAATTTGGGGTTTTCCAGCTATTGGAAATGGCAAACTTGTTTCTTAAGAAATATTTATGCAGCCATGAAGTAGAGAACAGGATAGTAATCAATTAACACAAGAACGGATAACAGGGACACTAAGACTTATGATAAATGATGCATGAAAGAACGCTAAATTAGAGTTGTTGTCAGACGTAATTAGCAAACAATTGTGATGTTTCTTGATGTCAATATCTCATATCTGACAAAAGTAAGACACCTATGTTAGTTGATATTTTAGCCAAAAAAATATATAGCGAAGCAAGAGGAATTATATAATGCTGTCAATAGATTTAAGGAAAATAATGAACACATTATATTTTAATGTCTTATAAACTGCCAAATTATTAATGATCTGGAGAGACTATTTGCACTTTCTCATTTAGAAGTTGTTCCGACTTTAATTAAATATCTTCATGCAACAATGAAGCTCTCTTTCTAGTTCTCTGCTTTGTGCATGTGGATTAATGGGAAGAATACCCAGAGAGTTCTGTTGTGCCCTTTCAGGGAAGTGATGAAAATGGCCCCGAAGTGAAATAATTATGGTGATGGGTCAGGCCTTAGGGGGCGGGGGAGGGTAATGCTGGAGAATGTTGAGAAGAAGAAAAGGGACATAAACCGACTCCTTTACTAGCAAGTTATTATGTGAAGTTGGCCACACAAGTGCTTCGAAATATAAGCCAACAAAGTTCAGGATGTCTCGTGTTTTTCTGATTACTGCTGACCACGTTTCAATGCCTAGAATTGTCAATAATGTGGACCTAGATGTTTTTCAATACTTGTGTTATTTTTTGAAAACATGTATCAGTCATTTCCAAAGATGTAAAACTCAGACTTTTGGCAGATTTCTAAACAATATTTCAAAGTATATTTCCTTTCTGATTCTTCCAGAAATGAAGTTCTCTTGGATATCACTTTTCTTTGAAGTACTAAAATATTAAAACTTGTTTCTTGAGAGTGTAAATTATACATATTTTTAAAGGAAGACATTTAGTAATTTGATTAAGCTACATTGCTAAAAATTCATTTGAAACTAGCAAAAATTATAACACATTTTGCTATAGTAATTACGGGGAATCGTATGTATCTCTTGACAAGTTTTCAAACCGAACAGAAATCTCTGCCTTGTTAGAGATTTTTTAAATGTCCTGGCTAAGTTTTCCTTAATTATTTCTCCCCTTGTGTCAGCTGTGTTATTGCCCTGCTGGTTTAAAGGTTAAACAAAGTACTAGATCTGTCAAAGTGAGTGAAACCAACTGGTGAGGAGCTATCAGAAGGTAATCAGGGCTAATAGGTACATAATGGCTAACAGGGTCCTGTTTGCACTCAGATACATCACCACAGACAGAACCCAGTTGTCACTGATGTCCTTGTTAAAGAAAACACGGGCAATCCAGACGTTCTGTGCTTAAAACCAGGTGAGCAGACAGGTCTCCCTTCCCTAACCCCACCCCCAGGATAAAAAGCTGATAGAACTCAAGCTCTGAAAGTAATAGACTGAAATTTGTCTTTGTGTGGTGACACTCATTTCACAACAGAAGCTGCAAACTGTGCCTTCACTCTGCGTCAATCTTAAAATTGACAGAATTCCCACAAGAGTCATGGGCTTCTTTCGAAGACACCAGATAGCCTAGTGTCTCTCATAGGCCATCTTAAAGCAGTATTTACACCAACACCTGCTGTAAGCAAAATACATCAGATAAAGGGAGAAAATAGAAAAAGCACAGATAAGCAGAGCTTATAGGATACTTGGGGCTTAAAATTCTTCTTTCTGTGGCTTTTTTTTCTTTTTGATGCTTATGATACGTTTTCATAAGTCACTGCTTTCCCTATCCAACTCACAAACTAAGTATAAGCTCTCAGTCTCACTGGCTGTTCCCGAGAACAGCATCTACACCCTAACTGCTGGCTGCATGTGATTTCACTGCTTCATCATTTTGACAATTATCTGTTGTGGCTTAAGCGCTTACAAAGCTCGGTGTAAACAATAATGCAGGGCATTAAAGCATTTATTTACTGTGTGGCAAAACTAATTCTTCTTAGTAGTTCTTGCAATAGCTGACAGGAAATAAAATCTAAGACACATGCAAGAAACAATGCGCTGCTTACAGTAATAGTTTAATCTTTTGGAAGCCAGTGAGTAAGCTTAAAATAAAGGTTTATTTTTCAATTATACGTATCCATGCATCTTGGAGTTTAACATAATCTTCATGAATAACGGCAACACTACATGTATCTTCTTTTCAAATGAAGGTTTGTACAGACTGCTTCAGAAGTGAGCTCAGAGTCTGCAGAACTGGGGAAATGGCAACACAGTGCTTCTCAGCATATAAAGGCTTGGGAGAGGATCTTTGGAGTTCTCCTATTGGGTTGCTAATGCCAGGAAACTTTGTTCAAATAAAATGATCTAAACAAATCATGAGCCAAAACAAGTAACAAGAGGAGAAATATCTAACAACACCAACTCTTTCCCATCCCACCCACCCGCCCAGCCCCCTACCCTCCCCACCACCACATTCATGGGATTTCAGAAAAACATATGCGAATTAAAGCTGTAGCTTTAGTTTATCAGCCCACGTACTTAGCTTCAGATGGCTCTCCAAGTCAACAGGTTTCCAAGAGTCGTGTTTTCGTGGACACTGCTATCCATGGTTGTGTTATGTTTTATAATGGAATCAAAACCCTAAGGTTCCCTCTTACCAGCAAAGCAGAACCTTTTTTAATGTATTTTGTTTTGTTGTGTTTCCAAGAAACTTCCACTTTGTTTGAAACCAGATTTAAAATAGCCCTTCCAAGCATTCTCACAAGAAGGTCGAGATGTTTATCTCACAGAAAGTTTGGAGTTTTTCCTTATAAAGTCACTGACAGTTCTCCTTCAGCAAGTCAAAACCCCAGGTGACAGGTTGATTCTTAGATTCTATACTTAACATACACAACATAAATTTCTTAGATCTGATGAGCATTCACCAAAAAAAAATCAGGGGTTAGCATTACAGGCAAGTTTAAAAACATTCCCATGCAAAAAAGAAAGCTGCTTCATGTCTTCCTCATGATACAGGGAAAATCGTGATAAAAACAAGACTGCTAATTATGCCCATCTATTAACTATTATTGACCAAACACACACAGGTGTTTGCTTTCCCCTCTCTGCATGAGCGTGTGTGGGTGCTCTCGCCTACAGGTGTGTGCACACCTATGAAGGACAGTCCTAATATTTAGGAAGAATAAAAAAAAATCTACAAAATAGGATAGAAAAGACATCAAATATCTGTCTACTACACCAAAATATCTCACGCAGGAGGCTATTCTGATACATGAAATCCCCACTCGCTTTATAGAGTTACAGCCGTGATCTTTTGAGATCACGTGATAACGATATTCAAATATATGCTCCCTGGAATCTATCACCCATTTTCACTTTGGCATGAATTAGTTGATTAGTTGCATGGCTCTGAGGAAATGGGATCAAGACATGTATGCTAGGGAAAGGTCAAGAGAAGATTTTTCCCAAGCGTGGTGGGCTGGGGTGCACCACCTAGCTAGGGAGAGTGCAGGAGCTCAGACCAGGGGTACAAATTGACTTGAGATTGAAGAAAGGAGTCTACAGAAAAATGAGGTGATGAGTCACTGGAAACAAATTCCTCTACTTCATATTTTGCCCTATCATTCTATATAGTTTTTTCTTCTCTCTTTCTGCATATGCATCAATCTAGATATATACATACATTAGTGAGACAATCACCCCACGAATATCTGTACTTTCACAGCATTTTTATTTTCATGATTACTATTTGCAAATATCTTTCTTGATTAGACCTGTGAAGTAATTTATATGCAAATAGCAGTTACATTATATAGTCCAACATAGACATGTTAGACATATTTCTCTCCTAAAATAATATGAAAGTTTATTCCTAGCTCTCTGTTCTTTTGGAAAAAAATCAGTTATTAATATATGTATGACTGTCTTTATTGACATGAACTTAAGTTTTATAAAAGGTAGTAAGTTAGATAAGAAATATAGCCTGATTTAACACAATTAAAAACAATGCATTACTGATACTTAGTAAACACTGTTTACTGGTTTTTCTTCTTAAATCACATTCAGATACTTACTTATAAATATTAAATTCTCTATTAGGGGAACCACCTACTAGACCATTTCATGGGTTTGTTTTTATTAATATGCTAAAGTTATTAATGGCAGCCTACTTTTGATAACAATTTTTTATTTTAAAATATTTGAAATCACTTTGAAGTTTTCATCTTCTCAACAATTCCTTATTATTTCTATTAAAGGATTTCAATATGTCAAAACTCCCGACTTCTAAAACTTAGGGGTGGTGGGGAGACGACGACCTCATATTAAGTAGTTTTCCCTTGTGACAGTTGCGATGAACACGTGTCTCACAATTAATATTTTTACAGAATCCCACCCACTTCCACCACTCTGCAGTGTTTTAAAAAATAGGAACATACTGACAATATAATTTTAACACCTTCTCAGGGACCACATTGTATGTCATGAAACTCACCGAGAATAACTTGCAGTCAGTATTCTCTTTTTGCTGGGCATAGGTTCTGGGGAAAAAGGAGAAGCAAAATGGGTGTGTTGATCATAAAATCAGCCCAATATATTTCACAGATAAGTCTCTCCAGAATATTGGTCAGTTTATAACAGTTAAACAACATCAAAAGATCTGAGGCTTAAGTACAGAGAGCCTGGAGCAAAATCTCAAGTTATAAATGGAATCGCTTCCATATATCAAACATAAGGGAAAAAAAGAGAAAAACAGACTTTTATGGAACAAAGAAAAGTGAAAAGAGTTTTATTTATTTATTTTTAAATGGCCCTTTCCCTGTCCTGTTTCTATAACGTTCTCATTGGCATTGCCCTTGGATAGGCTTGGGAAAATGTTGTTGTCACTGGGAAAAAAAAATTTGCCACCTGTAAGCCATTAGGCCTGGGACGAAAATCAAACCTGAAAACTGCCAATGGTTCTATGTTTAATTTTAAATGAGAGGGGAACAAGTCAGAGGCAGAGAGTCACTCAATGAGTCCAAGACCCAAAAGAGAACATTTGGGACTCCATGCATTTAATCAGTACCACCATGTCGCTTGAGCCTACACCTGCAGAATGTGTTGTCTTTGTCATTTGTTCTCTTGGAGAATAAATGGAACTTCTGGAAGTGAAACTACAGAAATTGGAACCATAAAACCACAGTAATATTAATATTTAATTGGAAAAATTATAACTATATCATCTCTTTGCAGGATGAGAATATTCCTGCATTTAAAAAAATGTTTCAATTTGCCATCCCCAATCATTCAAGTTAAAACTTTCAGAATCAAAAGTTTCCACATTTTTTTTCAGCAGATTGGAATGGAAGGGGGAGGTAGAGTCTAATGGTGGGATTTTGATAGTTTCTGGAATGCTGAGTTTCTATGTGTGATAATTGCCCTTTCATCAAATGTAATTGCTCATGACTTGAAAAACAGTAAAAAGACTATTGTATAAAACATTCATACAGAAATTAAAACAAGTCAGAGCAAAGAGCAATTTTATAGCTTCTCTCATGTCAAGCACTTCAAAAATTGCATTTGCACTTTAATTCTACCTCAGTTGCACTCAGAAATTATGAAATCAGCTTCCAGCCGTCCTTATGATCGAGCGTGGGGTCTCAGAGGTGTCCCAGCAAGATGAATTTTAAAGTCTGCTAAGTGCATTGCAGGAATCTGATCCAAATTAAATGCCTGTATTAAGGAATGACCAATGTGTGTCTCTCTTAAATTTGTTAATGAATATTTTAGAAATACTTACAAATATTCTGGTATTGTTTTGTCTCATTTATAGACAAATACTTCCAAGATTCATTTCATATTGCTAATACAAAACATATTTAGAAGAATTAATGTCCTCATTTAAGGTAAAATATCTGACATTCAGCCATGTCTTAAGCAGAGCTGATAGCTGAAAACAAAATGTTTCTTCCTCATATTTCTCAAATTCCTTTCCAAGCAAACGCTATGGTCTTCATCTCTTCCCTCCTCTCTAGAACTTTTGTCCATCAATTACCCACTTATTTGTCAGTATCTTCTTCCTTTCCACCAGTTTATTCCCCATCGATTATAAATAAAAACCAGTTTCTCTGTTTAAAAGAAAATTATTGAAAACAGGTATTCAAAAAATAATTTGTACACATAAGTTTATAGCAGCACTGTTCACGATTGCCAAAAGGTGGATCATTGATGTTAGTTAGCAGTTTTGTCCCACTTATCAAATCCCTAAGAACACTTTTCGTATCTTTAGTACACTGGACTATAAGTCCCTTCAAAGTGGGGACTGTTTCTGTCTTGTTCACTCATTTATGACCCAGTATCTAGCACAGTTTCCAGAAAATAAACAGGTACTTAATATTTATTGAATTGTAGTTTATTAGAAATTTCTTTTCTTGCCTTCCCTCTCAGCAGCATGACGTTATTGAGTATCCTCTCTCTTCTTGACTTCTGTGATATCACTAATTCTGGGTTCGACCTCACCCAACACTTTAATCTTCCCTTTCCCTGCACCTCAGACCTTGATGTCCCTAGGATTCCATCCTCCCTATGTGCTTGTCTCATTTTACTCCATATGACCACCCACAGCAATCTCTTCCACCTTCTTCCAATCTCTTTCACTTTCACTTACTAATGATCAATCTCGATTTTTTCACTTATCACCTTAATAAATGTCACTCATCTTTTAGGTCTCAGGTCAGTTGCAGCCTCCTCAGGAAAGTCAACTCTGAGGCCCCCTCCCATCAGCCTTGAAAGATAAGATTAAAGATTGTTTTTCATTTAGTATTTTTCTTTGTATAATTGTATATTTACCATTTTGTGGACGTACCACATTGAAGGGTATTTGATTACTTACTTGTCTTGGTCTCCAACTATGCTTCATAAATGAAAATGAGGATTATATCTTGTTTGTTACTTTACCTCCAGTGCCTAATACACAATGAAAAATCAGTTAATAAATGAATTTTTCTGTAGCTCCAAGCTCTCTTTAAGAACTTATCCAATACTTATAACTGCTTATTGGATCTCCTCTGTATGACCTGCAGACACTCCACACTTGGAGATGAACTCGTTACTCACACCCCTTCCAAACTTTTTAAATTCCTATCACAAGAGCAACACCATGCACCATGTTAACTAAACTAGAGATTTGAAAGTTATCTTGAGTTTCTTCTGTTTTAGTCCCTGTACTCAGACTCTAGATCCTGTCGTACTGGCTCTTTTTAAAATCCATTCTCTATTCCCAATTGCTCTGCTGCTATATCATTCCTGACTTTCATCCATCATATCTCTCCTGAATTATAACAAAAACTCTTAGAACTTGTCTTTGTTCACCCAGTTTTTACCCTTCCAACACAGGCTCCTCACTGCCACCAGAGTTATCTTTCTAAACAGATTACATTATGTCACCACTTAAAAATCTTCAGTGCCTCCCCATCACCTACAAGATGAAGAACAAACATCTTCATATAACATAGAACATGATCCCACACCTGGTTCCTACCTACTTTTCTAGCTGTATCTCCCGTCTCTTCCAATCAAAATACCTTACCCTCCAGCCCATACTGAATTAGTCTTTGCTTACAAAATTGACAGAGTTCTTTCCTGCTTCAACACCTGCACATGTTCTTATGAATTTTACTCATCTTTGAAGACTCAACACAAAGACCCTAATCTCTTTGATGCATTCCCCAGCCTTTCTAGAAAAATTTCCTCCCTCTTTGTTCACTCATAGAGCACCATCACAATGTATTCTAATTATCACTTTGCACTGATAACATTATAATTATTTGTTTCTAAGGCTTTCTCCCCACCCTCTGAAAGCCAGCTTATTTTGTACAAGTCTTCTTGGCTTCTATTGCAGTGCTGGATATAGACTAGATGCTCAATGAATGTTTGATGAATGAATGAGTGTATGTGTGTATACATACATGTATTTATTTACATATATACATATATATAATACATTGAATATGAAAGTAAATTTGATTATATTTGATTTAAAGTATATTTGTAATTTAATACATCTGTGAATTTCCAAGTAAATGTTACACATTCTGAAATAGTTATTAAAGAATTCACACTATGGACAGATGGTAAAGAATAACTGAGAATCCTGAAGGATACATATGCGCTCACACATTCTCCTTCATTCTCTCTGCCTCGCTTATGCCTTCCTGGCCCCACCAAGCCTGTCACTTTTCATCTTCCCACCCTGCCAATTCCCATGATCAGGGAAGGGAAACCGAAAAGGGTGCCATTGGAGAGAGTAATGGGTACAGAAGGGCCATGTAATCTTAGAGGCTTGGAAAGTGTACGGTTCTATAGAATAAAAAGTAAATGCTGTAAAAAGCACCTTTATTCACCAATCCTGATGGCTAATGAGATAGCTAATGAGTTTCCCAATGTCCATTCATCCTGTCAAATCATAGATTGAGAAATGTAGCAAATTTCACAGGGAAAAAAACGCTCCATATTTCCGATCTTATCTATGCATGCTATGACATAGAAGTGCATGTGTGCTCTTCCATGTAGCACTTTTAGAAAGAGTGGGAGCTTTTGTTTGTTTTTTATTGTTTGCTTTTTTTCTACCTGTGACACTTTATTACTCACAAAATAGTTGATAATGATCAAAACATAAATAAAGCCATATGCCTTGATAACGCTTCAGTATCACTCCACATAATCCGAATGTAAAGGAAGTCCTCTTTTTTTGTTTTTTCAAATAATGAATATCATGATAGTTATTGTAGATGGTAAAAACACCCAAGGAGAAATATTAATGTTATGGGGGAACAAGCTTTGGAACTACACAAAACACATTAGGCAAAAAAAAAAAGTTACTAATTAAAGAATCTTAATCAATGGCTTTAAATCTGTAATTGAGATACCAAAAAAAAACCTAAAATCATCTAGATTTGAAAACTCGAGGGTTATTTTGGGAGACAAAAACCAGGTTAACATAATCAAATTATCAGATGTTTGTGAAAATATTTCATCACCAATTCATTTGTTATTAATGCACTATACCGATAGTGGAAAAGCCCATATATTTAATAACTTAGATCAGAAAGAAATAATAAGATCTAGAATAAAAATATGAACAACCAAATTAATTCTGGGAGGGCAATTTAGAAAAGTAAAGCATAGTAACTTGAATTGTTAGTAAGTTTTCAATTCATTCTTAATTACTGTCAACAAAAATTAATGAAGGCCTTATCATTTTTCTTCCTGTTTAAATAGCAACAGCACCAGTAGAAACAACAACAAACACAAATAATCATGGCACCCTGGTCTCCCAAATCTAATGTTGCCCTGGAGAGGCCAGCTCATACCTGTGGATAGGACCATAGATCAAGATGGCATAACTACTAAATAAGTTCCACAAATGAGGCTATTGAAACAAATAGTAAAAGTCATAAAACTAGATTTATTTCTGAGCAGAGAGAATTGAAAGAGAGAATAAAAAGCAGGAAGGAGATGTTGTGAAACTGCATTTCAGATAAACCTATTATGGATGAGGGGGACTTGGCATGTGATCTTTCCTCATACCCTAGGTCCTTAACTTCTATTACAGCGAACTCCAGTTCTTTAAAATACAGTCAGACCATTTTTTTTGAAGATTAATATATAAAAGAGTAAAAGATTGCTCCTGGGCTAGGACCCTGTATGCTAAATTTCCGGCTGGAGCACATTTTTATAGCTGAGTTATAAACCTTCGAAAATAGGTGTTTAGAATGGAAATGTTAAGAGACCCCTAACTGTAGTGGCACAAATAGTACCGGCATCATTCATCTAGAAAAGGTATACAGGCAGCTGTAGTATTAAAGTTTACACTTCGGATAAAGGAGCTTGAATGTGGTCAGGTTATATTCTACCAGGGATTTAATCGCCCTTCGGAAAAAAGCTATGGTGATGGCGGGAGGAGGTGGAAGCGGGTCAGGGAAAAGGCCAGAAAGAAGATTAACATATCATTTGGATGTTATTCTTTTCTTGAGGTTTCATGGAAATTTCACATGACAAACCAAGCCACTAAAACTGCCAGCAACAAATAATGACTGAAATCATTATATTGTAATGAATTTTTATTGTTCTTAAATCATACAATGCTACTTAATGTATTCTTTAAATAAAGTTATGTTGCCTTTATAGAGGTAATTTTTGATCTGGAACACATTATGCCCATATACCTACAGAAGGAAACAAATTTCCCATTTACAGTAGTTGAAATGAAATAATGGAGAAAGTAGAATCTTCTAAAGGTCTACTTTCTCTATTTTCTTTTTGGAAGTGAATTCTCATGCTTTTAAAGGTAGCAGTTCCATAATAAGTTTTGCCTAGTTTACAGTGTGTTTTTAATATTTGGGATATATTTTGCAATATACTCTCTTGCTTCCAAATATGTCTTTCTTCTGACATAATTTATCTCCTCCCTAAAGTATCCATGGATTTTCAGAAGGCATAAATTTTTTTGACATAGTTTTTTCCTGGGAAAAGAACGTAATTATGTGGTTCACAACAAGATAAACCTATGCACAATATCTGAGAACATGATTACTCAGTAAACAGTGTATAAGTAGTGCATGGTAGTATAGCCAAAATTAGCAATTAGAATGCAAACAATCAAATGATTAAATTATTTACTTCTATAGCCATTAATTGCTCAGAAGAAGTGAAGGAGGAGCAGAAGGAGAATTCATTTATCTGTGGAATCCATGGACAGATTATTTCAGACAAATTAAACAGATAACAGAGAAAGTTATCAAGTTACTGCTCAGGGAGCTAGAGACCCAAACCCAAAGAGAAGGCTCTTAACTTCTAGTAGTTGTTACTGACACAATAACACATTAATGGAACTGGTAAGTCCACTCAACACATCTTGGTATATTAATCCTCTGATTCAATTCAGAACATTTAAGTTTGTAAATTCCTGTTTAAAAAAATATATAGAAATTCTAAATTAGGTGATTCCTGGCAACTATTGAGACTGAGACTTTATAGTATGCTCTCAAATTAGGGGTAAAAAATATCAATCAAGTTCTTCAAATATTGGATACTAATCTTTCAAGGGCATATTCAAAGCTGGTTGGCAAAATCCACAAGACTTCTTGTCTAAAAATATAGTAAATCCTTCTTATGTAAATATCACATATACATACAATACATCAATATTTCGTCAATATTTCAAGCAGTTTTAATGAACTTTTTGAACTACTTGACAGATAAATTTAAAAAGCCTATTGCCTGACACTATATAAATGATACAACATATGCATGGGTTTCTTAAAAAAAATTTTCTACCCTTTGTTGTTACATTACAGAGCAATGAAAATTTAAATTAAATAATTAAATTAATATGTTTTAAATTATTATGCTGTTGAGTTAATATGCATTTAAAAACAGACTTAACCATGATTCAGGTGTCTAAACTTCCTGAAGAGAAGCCATAGCATTTGTGTTCACTGCTATTTCTCAGTCTACCATAGCATTTGTGTTCACTGCTATTTCTCAGTCTACTGCATGATTTAATACTGTCTTCATTAACAGATACAGACACTCAACTGACACAGGGAAGGTTAAAAAAAAAATCTCCCAGCTGTTCACCTCTAAAATACATTTATTTGTCATTTTTAGGATTCCATATTTATCCTCTCCAGGTGTCTCAAATAGTTAAAAACAAACAAAATGAGCATTTTAAAGAAATATGTCAATTCCTCAATAATTTAAAATGCTGTGAATTTGAAGAATGCAAAAGTACTGCTAAAAGATTCTTTTGGCCACACAACCATTCTATGGGTCTATTTGTGGCTCTAAATATTTCATAATGTTGCTGCAGGAATTCATTCCTAATCAGGAAATGTGTCATTTGCCCTTGAGCATGGTCTATAGAGTCTGAGAATAGTACCAGGCACATGCCATAGGTCATGTAAGACGGCCACCTTGTGACTAGCTGTTATAAATAAGGGCTCTGGGGTCAAACCTGTCTGTACTTTGAAGAGATTGGGAGGTTTCACCCTGAAAGCAACACCAGCCCTCAGTCTGGAAACCAGGTCCCCAAGGAGACCCTGGGCAAGCACTTTCAAATAGCTCAGAGTGAGAGAAGAGGCACAACAAATGTCAACTTACATAAACCCCTAAGAGAAAAGATGAGAAAATAGTGTCCTTTTTGCAAGGGCAGAAGTCTAACTTTCTTCAAAAAAAAATGTGCAAAAATGAGAGCACACTCAAAAATGTAAATAAGTGGGCAAGGCTAGTAAATAAATCCAGGTGTTGGTCTGCAATATAGGTGGACAGAGTTTGGATTTAAATAGGCTACCAAAAGGAAAAGGGACACAAGTTTGGCTTTACCTGTCACTGACAGGGATTGTCTGTAGAGGCCATGGGCTCTTTATACAATGGGGTCAGTAGGAATAATCAGTCCTATTAAAGAAGGTGCAATGAATAAATAGGTTCATTATAAAGAATTACTACAATGTCATTGATATTTGTAGGAAAATATGCACCAAGGAAAATGCATAATTCTATAGCCCAAAGGATTATGAAATGTAAATTGTCCCCAAAGGTTAATCTTTTGGTGTCCGCCCTTGACCAATTCTCTCTTGAATTCCTAAGGCCCAGGACATTATCTCCAGGATCCTCCTCCTGGACCAGTCCATCATTTCCATTTCATTGAGCTAATAAAATCATTGTCTCTATTACTTCTTCCATTATCTGTCATTCTCATGTCTTATTCATGTTTTATACTTAAGCCTTTATATCTCTTTCCCCAGAATCCTAAAACTAAAGTTTGCCAGACCAGTTGTAGAGGCTGGACAAGATCGCTTAAATTGTACCATTGTCTTTCGTGCTGTGGTCCTTAAACATCTTGCATTAGAAGATATTTTCAACCTCCTAAAGTTTCGTCAGCTTCTGAATGGCTGATTTAACATTACTGTCCTGAGAAAGGTATAAAGTACTACATATGTGTGTAAATAAATAAATATACACATACATACACATGTATATAAATTCAGTAAAACTTTTGTTTTCTATTTTAAACTGTATTGTATTAATCACAATAAAATCTACACATTGCTTAAAGAGAGTATAATGTTTATTATTTTTATATGTACACAAGACTTTGATATATACGTATTTGAGCTGCTTGCAATAACTGTGTCCCCAACATCACTACTTAAGAAGATACAACCTACAGCAATAGAAAAAACTACTACACTAACCATTTGGGAGCTGCCTGCATTTGGTGAGTCCAGTCCAAAAAATCTGACCTAAATCATCATCTCCATCCAATAGAAGTGCTTACCATAGTGCATTTACAAAATAACTGGGCACTGGCCCCAGCTGAATCTGAGTTTCACTCTTCCAAAAGGTAATCTCGTTGCCATCTCAGTCCTCCACGCCACCTCTCAATTTCAGTGCCCACCCACCTGCACTATTACACTGATCCCTCTTTGCAGACCCAAAGTTTATTTGATAAGGGTCCCAATTCCTCGTGGTTCTATTATGGGAGAAAATTTAAAGATCGTTACTCAGTAAGCTTATAGGATGAATGCTAATGCTGAGAAGATCAGCCAACATACCAGCTGGGGCAGGGAAAAAAGTCCTTTCAATGGATCTCAGATTGTGCCATGGAAGCAGATCTCCATATAAGCAAGTTTGTCCAAAACACTCTTTATTAAGAGACACTGCTCAAAATTAGGAAAATTTGAATAGCAGGAGAGGTATAAATAGATCTTAATTCTTGTCCAGGGGTCCGCTAACTTGAATTCGTACCCATTGTAGGAAAGACTCCCACTGAATAAAGTGGTGCTAAAAAAGAATTCCCACGCTCCAGGAACCCAGCGATCCTCATGTTTGAGGCAAGATCCAGAGATTTTCCATTTGTTTTAGAGGGCTTAGAATGAGACGCTGTGTACCTGCATATTCACCCATGCTGTGGTTTTACAGCTAGTGTTCCAATGTAACTGCAAAGACTTCTCCTGGGGGTGCTTCTGAGTAGGGCCAACTTTTACTTGGTTTTCCCAGGATGGCCCTGGATTCTACCTGTTAACCTGAAGTAATAATACTCCCTTTCATGCTCAGAATTATCCTAGTTTGGAAGAAAAATTATATATTCACTCTAACTATAAGGCATCCTCAAGTGTTAAAACAAAACATCATATAGGATGAGAATGTGTGAGTCCAAATTCAGATTTTCTTGATTAATGATAACAGTCCCCTGAGGGTCTCTCTAAAATGCAGATTCCTGGGCCCCAATCCACATTTCCTGGGGAGACTTGAGAATCCCTACTCTTAATAGGTGCTGCAGCTGATTCTTCTGAACAATAAAGTCCAATCACTGCCACTCCCCCGAATTCTGCGGGGTCTTGTCCCATGTGCTATATTGAACTACATCACTATTCTGTATACTTCCTCTTTCTCCTTTGCCTTAGGAAGATCTCCACTTCCTAAACTTTCCAAGCTTAATCTTAAATCTGGAGTGTTTCTGCACCTAATTTGCCCTATTGCACCCTCATACAGACCCTTTCATATAAAGATCTGGCTGTCAGGTGGGAGACCAGAGCTGGCTGGTACCAGCATGGAAGGCAGGTGTGCACATCTCTTCCCAATTCAGCAATGCTCTGTTGGGAGCTTGAAACCAGCCATGGTGAGACTATTTACAGCATTGGGCAAATGCTACAAACAAAGCTTTCCCCCAACCCTGTCCCCAGAGCCACTTGTTCATCATTAACCAGCACAGAACTAGCTAAACATTTGCTGCTAATCATTCCACACCCCTTTAGACAAACAAAACAAGCACACAAACAAAACATCCAGTCTTCCCTATACAGAACCAGTCTTTGTTTTAGGTGTGTAGGATGAAGTCAGAGAAAAGATTCCACATCAGAAGAATACTACATTGTGCTTTATCTCCTATGATATTTTTTAAGAAATTTTTCATTTTCTAAATATCAAAAAAATTGTTTAAACTGCGGAAATTTGACTTCAAGTTCAAACAGTCCTTCTCGTGCATTTCAGGTTTGTGTTCAAATTTAGAAATTAAAAGATCATCTTTATTTTAAACTAGTTTATTTATATCAATACAAAATTGATCCATGGTCATTACAGAAACGTTACATTTAAAAAAACTCCTCTTAGCCACAGGAACTCAGAGATATCTATTTTTTTTTTTAAAGGGTACACTTTATTTCTTCAGGTAGGGGTAGAGGGTTGCTTTCTTACTCTTTATACCTTTCTTTGAATTTTTTTTTTTTGAGGAAGATTAGCCCTGAGCTAACATTCACTGCCAATCCTCCTCTGTTTGCTGAGGAGGCTTGGTCCTGAGCTAACATCCATGCCCATCTTCTTCTATTTTATATGTGGGCTGCCTGCCACAGCATGGTTTAGTAAGCAGAGCGTAGGTCCACACTGGGGATCCGAATTGGCGAACCCCGGACCTCCAAAGCAGAGTACTCAAACTTAACACACTACGCCGCAGGGCCAGCCCCAGAGATATCTATTATTAACATTTTGTTTTGTTAGCTACATTTTTCAAATAACATTTTATCACAAACATCTTTCCACACTAGTAAGTATACTTTTACACATAAATATGAGATACGTAACATTTTGTTGTATGGAAATAATTTGATTTATATGATCTGTTTTATCTTTTTTATTTAAAATGTAGGTAGTTTCCAAATTTGTATTATTAAAAATATCACTAACAGAGGCCAGCCCAGTGGCGTAGAGGTTAAGTTTGTGCACTCCACCACAGCAGCCCAGGGTTCACCGGTTTGGATCCCAGGCAATGACATACGTCACTTGTCAAGCCATGCTGTGGTGGCATCACACATACAAAATAAAGGAAGACGGGCACAGATGTTAGCTCAGGGACAATCTTCCTCACAAAAAGAAAAAAAAAAAGCACTAACATGAGCATTATTGAAGATATTTTTTGCATGCATCTGTAATTGTTTTTAGAATAATTTTTTAAAGGAGAATTGCTGGGGCCAGCCCCTGGCTGAGTGGTTAAGTTTGCGTGATCCGCTCTGGCAGCCCAGGGTTTTGCCAGTTCGCATCCTGGGTGCAGACATGGCACTGCTTGTCAGGCCATGCTGAGACGGTGTCCCACATAGCACAGCCAGAAGGACCTACAACTAGAATATACAACTATGTACTGGGGGGCTTTGGGGAGAAGAAGAAGGAAAAAGAAAAAGACAAAGATTGGCAACAGATGTGTTAGCTCAGGTGCCAATCTTTAGGGAAAAAAATATTAAAAATAAAGGAGAATTGCTCTGTTAAAAGTGTATTTATTTCAACACTTTCAGTAGGTACCATTAAATTCCCCTTCCAGAAAGGTTGTAGCAATCTGGTGACCTAAGTCGCCAGCAATATATTAGAGTCCTCAATCTTCTCACACTAAGAATATATTTATTAAAATAGATATGCATATATATAAATATTACGTATTATATAATTGTCTTTACAACTTCCTGCTTTTTGGTTCTTTTCTGTAACTCTGCAGTTTGGATTTCTTCAATAAAATGACCAAGTCATTAGGAAAATAAAGATGCTGAACTTTCATGAGAGATTCATTAAAGTGTCTTTGGATTAAATTTGACCTTTTAATTCTATTCTTGAACCCCAAACCAAAGCAAATACAGAATTTTCTCACTTAGGGCCAAAAGTCTCACACTACTTTTCTTTTTAAAGAACATGTCCCAAGGCTTCATCAATTGGGTCATTTGCTATTGTTAACATTGAGAAAGAGAGAGAAAAAAATTCTATTTCTTTTCCAAGATAAAAAACTAGAACAGTTCAAATTTTAAACAGTCTACAGTGGTGAACATGGTTCAGCCAATAACCACTGCCTAACATAAGGGGCACACGCAAAACAACAGCAGCCCATCAATTTTATAAAGACAGTTTAAAAGGCACTTAAGCATAGTTAAGTTAATATAAATATTTTAATCTTTTATATGCATAGTTGAGGTTCCCATGGATCTCAGCCCACTTCATTTCTTAAATAGCACGTCATTATTTTGCCTCGTTGAAGAATTGTCATGTAAATATTGGTATTTTACTCGGAAGGAGAAAAAGGCTGTTGATTGTCAAGGTGAATATTCAAAGATTTCTAATATCTTTGATAGCTGTTAAGCAGGTGAGCTCTGTGCATAAGAACATTTTACTGGAATATGTCCTGTGATTAAAAAGCTATCACATGCTCTTACTGGATGTTGCTCATTTAGGCATGGAAGAATTAATACACTTCTCATGTCCGGTAATTCCTAAGATACAAGAGATAGCATAATCCTGCCTTTAAGCGAATATACATTCTGTGGAGGAAAAAATATCCAAAATACAAAGGAGCACGACTCAAAATTTTATCCACCTTTTATATGCACGTGTCAAACGTTTTCTTGTTTGACCACGACATTTCTGGACCGCTTGTGTGGATTAGGATGTTATGATTCTTAAAATAAAAATGTGTTATGCTTATTGAGTTTAAGAATGTTAAAAAGTGAACTCCATTTTATGAAATTATTCGTGCTGGAGGCAAACGCCTTTGTTATTTCATGTCGGAGACCTGGTGGGAATCTTCAAATAGAAATAGTAAGAAGAAATATCTACTGATTATAACACACTTTCTTTTGAATGAAAATCCAATGTTTTGTTTACAAAAAGGAATGTCTCACATATCAAGAAGAAAGCCTGATCTTAAACAGAACCTGGCAATAGTTGTAGCAGACCCAATTAGCAAACCTCTGAAAAGAGCCAGAAGAAAACATAAGATTTCTTCTCTCTCTCTGTTTATGTCACAGTCCTGACTATATCTAAACCCAAACAGACTTATTTTTCCATCAGTATTAGTCTATGGAGAATTCAGTGGATATTTAGCGGATAAACCAGAAGCCTCGGAGACAATGAATTTTGACCTCCCTTTACATTCATTAAATAGAAAACAGTAACAATATTAGATTGAATAAACTCTCTTAGAGTTTTAAGATCTGGTTCCTTTTAGGTTTCTTCAAAATCAATTGCTTCTTCCTTTCTCTCCTTTTCATGGGAGCTTTTCTAATCACTATATTTTTGTTTATGATTATTTGAGAAGGAAGTTAGCTGAAGGTAAAAAAAAAATTTTTTAATAAATAAAGTTAAGATAATGTATTAGGTACAGAAGAGATGTTAACTATCAGAAGAGATGGTTGATATCCTCATGTCCTAAAAAAGAGTTGTTTCATGTGTAAGGAGAGCAACTGAGGGAAGTCAGAGTCCAGCTCAAGGGTGAGTTAATACAAAAACCTGCCCCAGTCACTGAACAAGAGTGACGATGCCAGAGCAGAACCCAAAAGCATCCTAAGATGAAGACAGCACAGCCGTGGTCTAGTAAAAAGGGCTCAGATACCACCATTAGAGCTATGCAGATGCAGAGTGTGGTTCCATTTTTGTTCCTGCGCAAATTTTAAGCAGGTTCTATAACATTGCTGGGCCTCCATGTCTCATCTGTAAAATGTCAATAACAATAGTACTACTTCTCAGAGCTATTTTGAGAATTAAATGATTAAATGAGATGACATTTGTAATGATGTTAGCTCTGTGGCTAGAATAAATGTGAGCATTTATTATTATCGTTAAACTCCCAGCCTATAGTGGTACACATATTCACAAAATCAGTACAACCCTTATACCTTCTTCTTGAACAGAAAACGCTAGAAATGGTTTTTGTATTTGTATGATTAGTTGAGACTTGCTTCTATACTTTTGGCTCCAGGAGTTCTGGAAATTGTTTTAAGAAAGGATATTCCATGGCAAAAAAAGGGAGACTGAACAGTCCCTCACTACCTCACCCAATTTAGAGAGAGTTGACTCCACAGACCTAGGATATCTACAGAGCTCTAAAGGCTGGGAATCTCTAGAGTGGCTGCCCCAAAATTTGTGTCTAAGAGCTCAGGCAGGTGGTCTCGTTGTGAGCTTCTAGGCCTTGGCCCAGTGTTATAGGAGAGGCCTCAAAGGCCCACTGATCCAAGCATGCTGCCACTATCGCTGTCCTAGAGCATCACCAACTGATTACATAACAAAAGATGGTTGGAATGCTCAGAACAGGTAACAATTCAGCTATTTAAGATGCACGCCTCTGTTACCTGGAAGGGGCCCCCAAGAGCAGATTAGCATAGATTAATTTGTTAAATTAGCTACCCACATTGGGGGCCCTGAGAGGAAGAGCAGGAAACTTTCTGTGAAAGAGGCAGAATGGCAGGGAGTAGTGTGGGCGCAGGCACCAAGAGAAGAGAGGAGGGAGAGTGTCTGAAAAGAGAGGAGAGGAGCAGCAACATCGAACTTCACTGGACCGCGTTGCCCACACTTGACCCTGGAAGGAAAGGATTGCTTTACAGAGGAGCCAGAGAATTAAACTAGGTCTTGACAAAGTCCTAGCAATGCAATAAAAAAAATAAATCGTTGATTGATGGCAAAGAGCCCCTCCTCCTTATGAACCGGCCCGAGGACACCAAGAGGAAGAATTCTGCCTCTGTTAAGTCCACTACTTTTTAGTAATTATGAATATTAGAGAGAAACATGAGATTTGGAAGTAAAGGATGTCATTGTTCTAGAAAAACAGGATGGAAAGAACTCCATGCAGAAAAATGCCTCAGATGCACTGTTACAAATCAAATATCATAGTCTCCCTTTTGCCCTCTCTGGCATAGTTTTGGCCACTGACAACCAGCAAACACTAAGTAAGAAGCAAGGTGGTATGTATGCCATAACAGTCCAGAACATATCCCATAGAGCTAATAAAATCTTAAGTAATATTAAAAGAGTCACTCTAAAATGTGTAAATATGGTACCCAATTGAAATTTTGCTCATTTATCAAAATGCTAATTAAAATTTTTGTAGCTATTTTGCATCATCTAATTTCCCACAGGAAACATGCAACTCAAAAGGTCATTACAAGCCCACTTGCTGTGATGTAAGTAGGAAAAATATGAAAAAATGCCCTCCTGGCTCTTAGTGAGTTTGCTACATGTATCAAAAGCAAACAGAAAATTAATATTTTGGAACCCAATAATTGAAATTTGGGAAAGGGACTCTGTTCCATAAGATAAAATATATCTGTTCATTTTTTATTCAAATACGTTTTCATTTTGGTAAAATAATCTTGGGGATGCAGAACTATTTTCTCAGCAGGAAAAAAGCATCTGATATTCAGATCTGAATCCGTTGACTAGTTATGAGGTGAGTCAAAAGTAATATTTGCATCTCTTTAAATACTTGTGTTATATTTGTCATCACTAAGCGAGGCTTTGTCCATTTCTCCAAAGCAAACTTCAGCAGAATTTGAGGAGTGAGTCAGAACATCCCTAAGAGCCAAAAAGGCCATTTGCTCTCTCCATCTTTTACACAGTGGAATCCAAGCATAATCAAAGGACAGCAGTATCCTTCTCTGTTTCAATAAATAAACATGAGTGAAAGAAAAACACAGGCAAAATAATCTAATCGCTAAAAATCCTTTGCTATGTTACATATCCAGCTTTGAGCTAGTTTTAAAAATACAGTTTAGGCTTGGGAGACAGAAGTTTTCAGGCCTTCTAATCAATTTCCTACAAACGCTGAATGGCTAATCATAAGAATAATTTTATAGGGCTTTTTGTTGAGTTATTATTGTTTTCACTCTTCAGTTAAATGATTCACCAGTGACGTCAGCGGTGAAAATTGTTATCATTGGTAGAAAATCTTTTTGTTTTTCACTTGGGAGCATAATTTTGTTATTCTTATTCTCTCAGTTTTGTTGCTAATGAGTACTAAAAATAATTGTTGTATAACCACTGCTATTCACCACCAAACTCAGAATTTAGAAACTTAAAAAAGAAAAAAATCCATTGACTGGAGAGTCAAGATGAGAAATACACTCGAGACAACATGGTTTGGTGGGTGCGCTGCCCTGTTGTAGCACATTCAACTTCTGTCGTAGGATATTAAGTTCACGCCCAGTTTATAGGGTGGTGTGAGGGAGTTAATGAACTTCTGCCAAAGTGAGTAATGTGGTCCTTTCTCACTGATAAGATCAAGACCAATACTTTTCCCAAGTAGTATTGAGTAGGAATGAACTTCGTCATCCTTGTGAACAGAGCTTGACAGTCATTGTCAGATTCTCACTCCTGAGGGATCATTGTCATTCACTCTGCATTAACCCCGCTAGGAGCTACTGCTGGATTTAGCCTTCAAAGTCTCCTCATTATTTGACAAGTTAGAAGAGTAGTGGAACTACTAGTAATTGGGGGACTACAACTCCATCCCAGCAAGTGACCTTGTCCCCAAACTAAGCTCTGGCTGGCCCCAGGTAGAACACCTTAATTGGCAGAGTAGTTATTATCTCGGCTCTTCAACAGGAGTATTTCAGGGAAGGAATGGGTGAGAAGAATTTCAGCACAACGCAGTGCGAATAAAATGCTGAAAACTCCATCTGAGGCTGGCATATTGTGTGCAAGTGTCACTAGCTTTGGATTTATCTCTGTCACTTATTTTCCATCTCAAAGAGGAAACTGATTTAGAGCTTCAAAAAATCAACTCCAAATGAATGAGAGGTGAACATATTCAAAAAAAGTTTCAGTAGGAGGTCAGATTCCCTTCTGCCCTCCTATTTTAAAAACCTGATCCCTCAGCACAGAGCCAGATTGATGTTAAGTTGATATTCAAATAACTTTGGTAAAAACTTTTAATTAGTTTCTCCACTTTTCAGACCTCTGTGCTCTTAAGTACCATCTGAAGCTGGAAACTACAAATCATACACAGGCTATTTTTTGATTCTTAATAGTTTGTTTTCATGATCAAGTGGATTAAATATTTTAGATCTCACTAGAAAGCTCTGAGACCTAAAAAGTTTGAATACTAATGAGAAGACTTTCATAAATACCTTAACCTTGAGATGCTTTGCCACAATTAAAAATAAATAAACAAGCAGGAGTTTGGCCAGCACTTTAATTAATGGAACATCTCTTTGGTTACTTATATATGAAATGTTCAAGTTCTGCGGAATATTTCGAACTTCTGCTCCAAGTCTGCTGGGTTTCCTAAAGCCAAAGCATAGTTACATTAGTCTTTTGACATACAGAAAAATGTATATCTTAAACCCATTCCTAGGGTTTGAAATATTCCTTGGTCGCTTAGTCATCAATGGCAAATGGCGCAATGCTCCTCTCCCTGTTATTAAAGAAAAGAGACCCAGTCTTGTCCACGTACCTCATCACCATGCACAACTTGCAAAAGCGTGCAATGGGAATATCAACAAAATGTACACGCTTATTGCTATTCCCCAGAAGAACTCAACATAAGGCAGGAGGTGCTAGTTTTCTGAAATATTTCCACACACTTCCTAAGGAAAATGTGATTTATATTATCCTTTTCAAAATGTATTTGCATTCTATACACAAAAATGAAAAAAAAAAAACAGAAATGGGGTCATCGCTGTTACCCTCTGGATGTGTGTGTGTGTGCGCACCCAAGTAGCCAATCAAAATAATGAAGGCAAAGAATAAAAGACAAAAAATAAACTTATTTTCAAATTAAAGTGTAAGATTATCCAGATAAAGGTAGATGTATAAGTCTAAGTGATCTAAATTCACTAGGTCCTTTTGTAATCTGGTTTTGCCACTGTCAAATAAATATTGCCTAGATTAATTTAATTATAGAAATGAATGAGAAACGCAAAAATTTCCGGCTTTGCTTTAAAGCTACAAATGTTTTATATTTTAGATCTAATTCTAAATTTAATGCAATGTATTCTTTAGTCTCTGATAGTTTCTGTGATTGGCTCTGATGAGGGAAAATTGTCATCGAATTTATGTTTCTCATCTCTTTTACATGAATAGTGTAAGTCCTGGGTTCTTGCGGATGCAAAGAAAAACAGCAGTCTTTGACATGCCCAAGAAACCTTTAATTCCTGGGATAGTAACCGTAACATTAACAGACTGTAGGAACCCTAGATAGCCTTGGAGATAGAGTGACCAGCAGTCCCAATCTGCCCAAGACTAAGAAAGTTTCCCGGGATGTAGGAATTTGAATGCTTAGTGCTAAAACCGGGAATGTCCTCAGCCAACCAGGACAAGTTGGTCACCCAAGGAGAGAATACTGTAGCTAAACTCATGTAGTTATGTCTATCAAACTTGCCACAGCAAACTTGTAGCCAAACCAAAGACTATTCCCTTTAGAAATAAAGGATGCAATGAGGAATTCTTTATAGTGTTGGTCTTAAGAATATAGAGAATGAGGGCCTTTTAGAACTTTTAATGCGTCTTCTGAACTCCTGCTCTTAAATATATCCAAGCTTTCACTGAAAGTATAAGGAACTCTGTGGAGACAAGAAAGCTATGCTTTATAAAGAAGTAATAGAAAGCTAAATACAATTGTACACATTCCATGGTTTTTTGCCCCAATAAAACACAATGGTTAGCTACGTTGTTTGTTTTAAAAGTCTCTTAAGATTCCATTTTTTTCCTCATGGCTATAAGCTAGGGAATTATCTAACACAATGACATGGGCTGAATCGGTAAGACAGAACACGTCAGGGTACCAGGCAATGGTTGAAAGATTAATAAGTAGTGAGGATTCGGGTAGAACATCCAATAATTTCTTTTCTGTAGTCTTTCTAAAACAGCTGAGATACACAGCTATAGCCCCTGCTAAATTAAACATTTCAGCCCAGCTTACCAGTGCCACAATACACAGGTAGAAGTAATAAGTAATAATGAGTTTTGGGCCATTGAACACTGCGAATTTTCCCAGTGTACTGCAATTATAGAAACATCTGTGCTAAATAAGTTCCTACGGAAAGCTAGGAGTGTTTAATAATCCTCACAATTTCTCATTATCAACCCTAATAGAAGAGAGAGAAAACTCTGCAAAAGTTTACCATTTTCAAAGAAAATTGCAAGGAACATGATCATTTCTGGTACCACATTTCCCTGGACGATAAAAACACCAGAGACAATCTCCTTGGAAGAGAACATTAAACGGCAGCTTTAATAATATGAGCCATAGCACAAGGCAAATAATGCCGCTTTCAACAGCCAGGCCATTCTGGCTACAGCATCCCCCATGCGACAACCTGACAACTAGCAGATTGATGATGCTCCTCAGCTGTCTCTGCTGCCTCTGACAGGAAAGGGGTGGTCTAAAAACACACACCACTTTCCTCAGACCTGCCCTGACCACTGAAGCCCCAAATGAAGTAACTCCACACGCGCTGATTGCTTCACACAGGGCTCGTTCCAAAGCAAGTGTAGGGTTCAAGGCCAGGATCTGATAACATTAGCAAGCACTAAAGGCCAGCTCTTGCTGCTGAGAGGAATGTCATTCCTCTGGAGAAATCTGAGTGACTTGGATGTGAGTACCAATGGTTGACTAGGTGCCTCTATAGTTAATTTGGGGACAATAAAGCAGATATTACTTTGGAAGAAGATAGCACGTGGGAACCAGTGAACATCCATAGCTGCAATCAGTTTGTGAAGAAACCCTGACAAACGAGCCCATCATAGAATAGGACTGCTTCTTTATTATCAAAGAGAAAAAGGGCTGTGCATCCAAGCCCGTCAAATAATGGCTGGTCTGAGTTCTAGGACTGAATGATAGCTTCATTAATGCCCGACCAACCACTGAAACCTTTCAAACATCATGGAGGTGCTTTGGAACTGTGATGGTTAATTGTATATGTCAACTTGGCTGGGTCATGGTGCCCAGATTAAGGGCCAAACATTCTGAATGTGTCTGTGAGGGTGTTTTGGGATGAGATTAACACTTAAATGAGTGGACTTTGAGGGGGTGTTCTGCCAGCAGACAGCCTTTGGACTTGATCTGTACCATCAGCTCTTCCCTGGGTCTCCAGCCTGCTGGCCTACCTTGAAGATTTTGGATTTCCTGGCCTCCATAATTGCATGAGCCAATTCTTTAAAATCAATAAATCAATCCATCCATCCTACTGGTTCTGTTTCTTTGGAGAACCTTAGTACTGGAACAAAATCAATATTCTGCTTCCATCCAATCCTTCTGGTTTTTCCTGCTAATTAATATTAGCAACATCTAATATGTATTATGTACCAAGTACTATGCTAAGTCCATTATATATTCATGTATGATACCATTACTATCTTCATCTGATGGACAGAGACTGCAGCTTACAGAGGTTGGTCAAATTGTCCAAGAACACTTAACTAGTAAGCGGGAAAAGCAGGATGCAAGTCCAAGTCTGGCCCTTTCAGAGTCTGAGCTCCCCACCACCATGACGAACTGCCCTTCCAACAAAGCAACAGCAAAAAAGAGAAATGATTACAAATCGACATAGACGGCTTTAGTCAGGGGCAAGAGTTTTATCCTTAATCACTTTTGTTGCTTGCTTTGCGAGAAAGGAGCCTGAAGCTGAACGTCAGCCATCCTGCATGCTCAGTCCAGCTTGCTCAACAACTGGACACATCACCTGACAAATTATCTACACTCTTAGGTCATTGTCTTATTCAGATGTCAAATGTACGTGACCCTGGAAAAGTCCCTTAATCTCTCTGGGACTCAATTTTTTTTTAATCTATTAAAAAAAAAAAAGAAATTCAAGCTAAATGATCAGTAGGCTTGCTTAAAGCCTGGATGGTGATGGAGCCTCAGTTTGAATAGAAAAATATTACTTGCTTTCAAAATTCTCTTGAGAACTAAATAAGAATAAATTTGGAAGTGTGGGGAAAAATGAAAAGGCATTAGGCACATATTTGATCTTCTAAAAATCGCTTAAGAGAAAATACTGCCGTGCTCAATGTGGGAACGAAAGTCATAATTTGAATAAAGTTTTGATTCCTGTGATTATGACTCATGAAGCATTTTCATATGGAGGATTGATAAGCTTGGTTCAAAGAGTTTTTTACTGCATCGTGGAGGTGCTGCATTCATGAACTCTCGTTATTATAATACATTTCCGTGAAGTCCCGGTCGGAGAATCAACCCAGGATGACCTGCCTCTCTGCTGCTTCCCACCCTCTTCTCCCCTAAATTGTCCTATCGGGCTCTGCGGCTCTGAGAATGTCTGCAGCATCGCATTTGGCTATGTCATAATTTACATGCCTCCCCGCGCCGATTCCATTCCCATTTGATGGTAAGTGCCGTGAAGGCAGAAACAATATCTTTCATTCTTTGATATCCACTGCCTAACACACTACCAATTAATTACTAAGTGCTCATGTTTGTGAAATGAATAAACAAATGATTGAGAGGCTTGGCTCAATTATTATTCAAAATGACTCAAGTTGGTATTTAAAAAGTATTATGACAGCTAATATTTACTGAGCATTTCTTTGTGCTGACACAGTCCTAAATGCTTAGTATATGATATCTCATTTAATCACACTCTATGAGGTAGGTGAAACTTGGGCAGTGTTCCAATCACAAAGCCATTTTTCTTTGTTTTTTTGTTAATTCGAAGAAGATTTGAATTTTTTTAAATTTTATTTTACTGTGGTGAAAACACTTAACATGAGATCTAGCGGCTTAAACAAATATTTAAATGTACGATGCCACATTGTGGACTATAAGTTCAATGTTGTACAGAAGATCTCCAGAACTTACTCATTTTGCTTAACTGAAATTTTATGCCTGTTGAATAGTAACTCCTCATTTCCCCTTTCCCTCAGCCTCATGAAACTACCATTCTACTCTTTGATTCTATAGTTTGACTATTTTAGATACCTCGTATAAGTGGAATCATACAGTATTTGTCTTTCTGTGACTGGCTTATTTCACTTAGCATAATGTCCTCAAGTTTCATCCATGTTGTGGCATATTGAAGAATTTCCTTCTTTTTTAAAGCTGACTAATGTTTCATTATGTGTATATATCACATTTTCTTTATTCATTCATCTGTCAGTGGACATTTAGGTTGTTTCCACATCTCAGCTTTTGTGAACAGTACTACAATAAAAACGGAAGTGCTACTATGTCTTCAAGATTCTGATTTTATTTGTTTTGCATAATCTCAAAAGTAAGATTGCTGGATCACATAGTGGTCCTATCTTTAATTTTTTGAGGAAGCTCCGTACTGTTTTCCATAGTGGCTGTTCCATTTTGTACTCCCACCAAGAGGACACAAGGGTTCCAATGTCTCCACAACCTCACCAGCTAACTGTTTCCTGTCCTTCCTACATTCGATTCTTCAAATTTCTTTTTCACCCTAGAAGCTAGCCCAATATTTTCCCCATAAATTTTATTTTTGTTTTAGTTGGAAAAAGTCAGTTCTGTTGCTTACAACCATAGGGTCCTAATTGATACACAATCCCTGCCCCTGGAGAATGGAATCCTTTCTTCTCATCTGAAGCATCTCTTATTATTTTTGTGGCCCACAAGGCAGAAGCAAAATAGAAGTGCAGTTCGTATTCTGGGAAGTATTCATATCTTCTCATCAAAAGACTTGTTTTCAATCAAGGTCTGTGACTAGGATGAAGCAAGCAGGCACCCAGGGTGCAAAACGTAAGGAGGGACTCACTCCCATAGCCATGCAAGAGTAGGGTCAGATCCTGAGAGTGAGCATCTCCTGAAATTTTGTGTCATACATGCCTCCTTGCCCCGCCTTTGTCCAGCTGTTTTCAAGCTATGTGTAGGGACAGAGGTTTATGCCTCCTGTGAGGAAATGTTTCCAGCTATAGGCCCATAGGACCTCATATTGAACCAATTTTTTCCCGGATACTACAATTTCAAGGCAGTGGAAGCAGTTTTGGGTCTGAGGATCTGGGAGCATCAGAGGCTTCAAAGGCCACTAGAGAGGATTTTGGTGGATTGCCCAATTAACTCCTCAGGCTCTCTACATTGCTGTCTCCTACCATGATTACGCAAGGCTCATTTATACAAGTTCTAGAGTATATACTGTCTGGTGCTTCATCACCACAATAGTGAACAGTTAGGAAGAGAACATGCTTCCCAAGTCATTTCACAACAGCAAAGCATTTTACAAAGACCAGCAACCCCTGAGGCCTCACAAAATCAGGGAGGTGAATGCAGTTGCTCCTGGGAAAACTAAGGCGAAATGGAGCAGGTCAGGTTTCAACAGGACTTAAGCGGGAACTTCTTAATTAGGAGACTGATAAAACACAGGAGATTTTCAGAGAGACTATGAGCCCTTGAACGCCTGATGGCTTTATAAAAAAAGCATGTAAACCCATCTCTCCTGTTAGACACTCATTGGCCTTGCTAGGTGATTTTGATTCCACAGCTTAAAACTCTCTTTTGGGTGGCTGGCACGTGTCTGGTGAGGGTTCAGAAACGTTATTAACACTAGAAGAAATAACTACATTAAATATATATATATATAAACACATACACTGTTCCTATAATACGACTATTCTGTTTGCCTCATATTTTTTAATATCATATTGACGATAATGTCTATTTCATACATTATTGGGTTTTATCTCTACTAAAAGAAGTCCTACAGCTGAAATGTTCCATGGATCAACAGAGCACATATGGAAATGAAATATATAGGTCTTGCATCTGTAATAAATAGTTTTTGAAAGAAAGAGGTCATTTCTTCACTTGGTGCAGGCAGCTGGCATGAGCAGAGTAAAAAGAAAATCAGCTTATTTGAATTAAAACTTTACAAATATAAGTATATCTTAATTACAATGATCCTACTATAGTAGGATGGGTCTAAGCACAACACTCCTAAATAGGATATACATAAAATTAAAAATTAGTGTAGAAGCTCCAGCCTAGCTCCTATCTCCATGAAGAGCTGACTACAATCCTTAAGCGAATCATATTGTTTTGACCCCTTTCTGTTACCACATCTGTTCTTCTTCCTAAATTTCTTTTTTTTGATAGTCACATTTGCTTGTCTCCTCAGTATTATCTTCTACTTCTTTCTTGCCATTGTCCCGTACTCAGTCAGTTGCCAAGACCTTTCATTGTTCCAACGTCTCTCCCAACCATCCCTTCTTTCCACTTTCCCTAAGATGAATTTTATTGTGTCTCACTTAGATTATTACAGTAGCCTTCCATTCCCTAACCATCTTTGTCTTCCTTAAACCTTCTTCCAATCTTTTCTTCATGCTCCAAGCAGTCTACAGCTCCTCATTACCTCGAAGATAAACTATAAAACCCTTTAAATAGCTTTCAAGTACCTCCATGATCTGGCCTTCACTTATTTTTCCAAGCTTATCTTTATTTCCTTCTGTTCATGAACTACTCTCCGTTCACTATGTTGAACTCCCACTTTTCCTCCTGTATAACATTATTCATGCTCTTTCCTTCCATTGGAATGCTTTTACAAATCCTGCACAATCATCAAGTCACAGCTAAAGTATCACTTCTTCCATGTAGCTTTCCTCAATCACACTAGTTAGAAGTTCTCTGAACATAAAACTATTTCTGTACATTTTTATGAAATAGATATTAAATTATTTATTCTCACACTTGTGAGAATTAATGTACACTTCTGTACGTTAATGGCAAAATCCCTGATTAATTAATCTTCATCTTCTCACATGGTACATGGTAGATTAGCAATATGTCTGGCACACAATAGATAATCAATGAATACTGATGGATATGAATATACATATAGCTGGTCCTTAAGTGGTTTTTTTTACAATTTTATTTTCTCCAATGGTTTTACTAAATATTGGCGTAATCATTGCACCATTTATTCAGATGTGTACATACTCGAAGACTGCACATTTTCTTAGGTCCTACCCAGGTCAATGATTCTATTTTCATAAGATCATACAAGGAAGGAAAATCTGCCACCTCATTCTCAATTCCTTCCACCAGCCCTGGAAGATCATCTCTTCTAGCCTAACATCAAGCTTATTAATCGAAGCGTAGTTTTCCAGACCTGTGAGGTTGTCCGCATTCAAAGGACCCCCTGAGAGCAGAGGACCCTCCAAGACTCACCTGGACAAGTGCCGTTGTGTTGCCCCTACATTGGTTACCAATACTGTTGAGTTCTGGGGGTTATCAGACATAAGCAGCCATTTCACCCACAGGTGCCACAGAACTCAGATTTCTAGCAGAAAAAAAAAAATGCGAAAAAAGAAGTATCAATGTTTGTTGGACTAAGACTAATCTCAACATTCCAAATTGATAAAAAATGTGCTCCACTCACTTCTGAAACTCTGATGACTCAGAGCTTAAAGAAAAGCTTCCTCTGCCCTGTGACTACTACTTACCATTGCCCTGTTTGGGTAAAAAGTACATCAAAATGTTGACTAACGGCAACATTTTTTGAAACCTATCTAATTCTAAAAAGTTTATGAATGGATGCTTTTGTTCTGGAAGTAATTATACAATTTAGAAGGTGAAGTAGAATTTTATTTAATTTTTAAAAAAGCACTTAGTTGAAATCTTCAGAGTTCTAGAATGCCCCACAAAAGCCTCATCTTCCATTTTTTATTAAATTTTACAATATTATTTTTAAACAAATATTATAATTTATAAATTCTTAAGCTATTTGTTCACTGATATAAAAAAATATAAAAACCTTAAAATCTTCCCCCCAAAACTTAAAGAAACTGTAAGTGTCACTTACCTGGATTAACTAAGATAAGTGAGAGAACAAAAGAGAAGACCATTCCTGGATTACATATGAGGAAACAAAATAAAAAATAATTGGCAAAATGTCATAATAGAGATATTACAATGATTTATTAATGAGTGTGAAGGAACAGGTGTTTTTAGAGGGGCATTGAAATTACTTGTATATCATATGTCATTATATTATTTAAGGAATATCTGTCAATTGGCTGTTTTCCCTTAATGACATTACCTTTAATAAATATCATTTATATAGATATGATAAAAACTTTCCAGTATATAATTATTTCATGGAAAAACACTTCTTTTACAGTAAAATATTATGTGAAAATTTTATTTTTTTCAGCTTCAAAGTGATTTAATACTAAAGTTCCTAAGGATAGAACCAAATGAATCCAGGGTAGCTGATTTTGTAGTGAAATTATTCTCCTGTAAAGGTTGCATTGAAAAATCATAGCTTTCGTCTTATTGAGGTAGTGTCCCATAAGTAAGTTAACAAAGGAGCAAAGAATTTAGCACTGTATTAGTTAGGACTCTTTTGGTTGCACATGGTAGATAAACCAAAAGAAACCAGCTCTGTTTCTGTGGTGGATAAACCAACAGAAACCTGCTCTACCAAAATGAGATTTCATTGACTCTCATAACTGAAAAATTCAGGGCACGGCTCAATTGTTATCTGGGTTCTGTCTCCATCTCTCACAGTTCCAGGTATTTTTGCCATAAACATCTCTGCCGTAAACATCTTTGCCATAAACATTTTTGCCACATTTTCACTGCATAACTAATTGACCATAAGGCAATTTTGCCATAGAAGATTAAATAACAACAAATAAAAAAGGGACATTAGAAAGTACATAATGAAATATGAAAAATGAAAACAAAATTAAAAGGACTTTATTGCAAAATAAATACAAAATATTTGAACACATTTAAATCGTGTGCAGAGCCATGGCAATACTGTGCAAACAACTGTTTTTAGTTTGTGAGTTGTACCTAAGCACTCATCTTCAAAGTCTTTCATTCTTAGTATTATACATTTTTATTTTCCATGTTGATTCGTCTCCTCCTTCAGCATTCATCATACTTTTACTTTTTTGCTAACATTTCTCCCTTCATTAAGGGAGGTGTTAGTTTCCAAATACTAGGATGCATATTTGTAACTGAGCTTTGTATTGCACATTGTCACATGTCTGTTAATAGACGTTCCAAAGTTCTATGGGAAATGTGGAGCTAAGATTTATGTTATATGAAAATTGGAGTACTGCCTCAGTGGAGAAATGAACCCAAACTGTCAACCAGTTGAAACCAAACTGTCAACCAGTTAGTTTATCTTTTACAGCAAAATTGCCTTATGCCCAATTAGTTATGCAGCAAAAACGCTTACAGTGAAAATACTAAACACAATCTCTCACATTGGCTTCTGCTGTATTGACTTCAGTTTCTTCTCCACCTACTGTTAAGATGACTTCAGCGGGCCCCCTTCAATACTGTTCTCTGTCTTAGAAGTCCTAGCAACAGTGTTACAGCATCTCCTTTGCTATCATGGAATCACATACCCACTCCTGAACCAACTGCTGTGGTCCCAAGAGAATGTGAGGATCTCATTGGTCAGGTCTGAATCGCATGCCATTCTTACAGCTGGGGCTCAGGTCAGCTCCACGAAAACCACAGGAACTGGTTGTGGGAAGAGGTAGACCTCCTACTAAAACGGCAGTGGAATAAATGGATGATGAGAAGTTCAAGGAGCAACAAATAGCTACTAAGAGTGGAAAAAATACAATATTGTTAATCAAGGAACCTAAAAGTAATGCCAATTCTACCAAAATTCTATAGCCTTGGGCAAGTTACCACCAGTTCTTTTCTGGATCACTGCTTTAGCCTCCTTACCCGTATGTATCCTGCTCCAGTCCCTTCTATACACTGCTCCTAGGATAAGGCCCCAAATCCCAAACAAAGCCCTATGTGATGAGCCTCTGCTTACTTCCCCAGCCTCTTCTCAAAACTCTCTCCCTGTTACTCTCTGAGCTCCCAACACCCAGCCTTTTGTTAATTCCTTAAACATGCCATGGCCTCCTACAATAGGGCCTTTGCACATTCTTTACCCATTACCTAGACCTCTCTTTCTCCTATTTGCTTAGTGAACACTTACTCCCTTTCAGATATTAATTCAAACATTATTTCTGCAAAGAACTTTGTCTAACACCATCCCACCAGCATCAAGTTCTCCTATAATACACTCTCACGAAACATATCATTTAACAACACATCAAAGCTTTTATTTTATAGGTATTTGTGTGTTAAGTTGATTAGTTAATATTTTTATCCCCCACAATAATCTCCATGAGGAACATACTATAATTATATTTGGTTACCACTGTGTCCCTGTGCCTAGCACATAGTCAATACTCAATAAATAAATGAAGAAATAGAGACATTTTATGACAATGAGTCTCAGGGTCTCATCTCTCAAGTAATGGAGTTGAACTAAGAGATCTCAAACCATCAATTCCAGCTCTTAAAATTCTCTAATTCTAGTTTAACACTATAAATGATTTATATTGTGAGTGGGTTAAGTATTTTTAAGTAATACTTCTGAAGAAAGCACTAAAGAAAAATGGTTATTTAGCCAATGCATGTTATAGATAAAGGGTCAAAAAATCCTTTAAATTAGTGAAATATTGCCATCCAAATTGTGAGGACCAATTCTCCATTTCCATGATATAGCTTTAAAGACACATTCCCCACCCTCAAATAAGAGCATTAGGTTAGTTTGAAATCACTTTACAAGTCATTATGAAGACCATGAACTTCTTTGGGAGGAGTAGGGTCAGGGTTGACAATATTATGAGGCAAGTAAATTTTGACCTCCCTACCCTTCCTTTTGTTTTCCATTTCTCACATTTTGGGGCCATACACCCCCCACCACCCGCAACAAAATACCCAGTGCCTTCTTTCTCCCCATTGGTCATCTCCACATTAGAGCCCACCCCCCAAGTAGGACCTACATAATTCCCCTTACACACACACTATGAATCCCCATCTTCTTCTCTATTAAAACTTACCTGCCCTTGCTTCTATTTCTTCACAGCCCTGATCTTTACTGGGTATCAATAGTTGTAATGGGTTATTAACAAGAAAACTCATCCATTCTAATATGTTATATAGTTAATTAATGTTACCTCCCTCAAGATAATAGGACATACGTCCTCTTAAAGGCTTTTAAGAAATGACAGTAATGGTGGAAATTTCAGGCACCATTGCAGACTGATGAGGGAGATGGATTTGAAAGCATGGGGGCCTATCGTTGATCCTCAAATCATTCCATGTAGGCAGCTGCTGACTCTGCCCATGAGTAAGCCAGTGTTTCTCTGGAGAACTTTAGAAACAGCATGAATTTCACTGTTTGACATGGGTGAAGCATGGTTTTCCCTGAAAATAACCTCTTTAAGGCATCATCTGTTTATGAAGCTGTGGTAGATATTCTCAAGATGAGGACAGTTACCCCTCACTCTGAGATTGAACAAGTCAGTCTGCCCTAGGAGATAGATGAATTTGGATGTGTCTTTGAGTAGCCAGCTGATTTACTCATCATTTTCATTTTGGATTTCAATTCAAGCATGTACAGCACTAGAAATGAAAGAGAACGGTGAAATCCCATGGTGTGCCCTGCTCTCCCGGAACGTAATATCCCCCCCCCATCTGTGCATCTCCTGTTGATATCAGGGGGAGTCACCACGTGTAGAGAGGGGAGACACATGCCAAGAGAGGGAAGCCCATTATGTAGTTGAGAGCTAATTTTGCTTAATCTTCTTGATCTCCATAAAGAGCATTGTGAGACCCCACAGGATTTAAACAAAAAAGATAAAGATGAAGAGGGACTGCTCAAGCAGAGCTGATGTAATACTTATTTATTAATGTCGTCCATCACAGTGTGTTTGTGTGCCTAACAAAATTTAAAACTGTCTGATTGAGAACAGAGGAGGCAAACTGATTGCTCTGTCAGGGCAAAAGAGACTCACTCCATCCCTGCATACTTACACTTGGAAAATGAAATAAAATGATATGAGCACCGTATTAAACACTTATGCTTTCATTTAAAATGAAAAGAAAGATAAGTAACAACACAATTCTGTGACCCTGGGTTTATTCTTAAATAGGAACCTCGTCTTTTTTTTTCTCTCTCTCTTTTGAAAAAGATTAGCCCTGAGCTAACATCTGCTACCAATCCTCCTCTTTTTCCTGAGGAAGACTGGCCCTGAGCTAACATCTGTGCCCATCTTTCTCTATTTTATATGTGGGACGCCTGAACATCCATGCCCATCTTTCTCTATTTTGTAGGTGGGATGCCTACCACAGCATGGCTTGATAAGCGGTATGTAGGTCTGCATCCGGGATCAGAACCAGGGAACCCCAGGCCGCTGAAGTGGAACATGCTAACTTAACCACTGCACCACCAGGCTGGCCCAAGAAACCTCATCTTAAGGGAGAATCTCTCCATGCTTAATAGCAGAAATTAATATTAAAGGAGCCTTATTTTTCACTTCACTCCAATGCCTTCTGGTGAGGAGGGAGCTGGGAGAGGGGGTCCAAAAATGGCAGGAGGAGAGGGGATTCTCACAGCTGAATGAGACCAACTTCAAGAGTAGAATCATTGAATCAGAATATCAGCGTTGGAAAATACCTTAAAGACCTCCAGCTCAAGCAAGAGGTAGTGCATTTTGTGCTTGAACTCTTCCAGCGACAGGAAACTCATCACCCCTCAGGCAGCCCATTCCAGTTTTAGATAGCTTAGCATATTAGACATTTCTCCTTTGTAATATTCTGAAACCTACATCCTTGTAATTTTCCCTTATTGGTCCTACTCTGCTCCTTGGAGCCAACCACACAGAATAAATCTAACATTTCTTACAGAGTATGGGCCTTCAAATACTGGAATAGTTTTCTTTGAATGTTACCTCCTTTTCTTGCTCATTGGCTTAATCTGCAGCTTTATAAAAGCTACAGTACCATTGCTGAAAGTTTTCCAAACTACCTGAAGTCTTGCTCCTTCAAGAGATGTGCGTCGCGAAGTCAGACTTATCTTTTCTCTAAATTTTTGAAATTTGCCCTCTCTTATTGGAGTGGTTGGTTAAGCTTTAAGACTGTCTACTTGGGCTAGGAATTTTGAACACTATAAAGTTCAAAAGCATTTTTTTGAAGAGGAGGGTGAATGCGGTTCCCTGAATCTTCTCCTGCGCTTCCACACAGGGCTTGAACCTGCCTTGCATGAATAAATGAATGAATAAAGAATCCTTGTGAGAGTACTTGTATAGGGCTTGACACCTTACAAAGGAATTTAATTCATTATTTAAGTGTCACAATAAACAAGAGGTCAGTTGAAGATGTGTTATTATCCCTAGCTCATAAGTGAGGGAACTCCAACTCAGAAATAAGTGCATTTTGAAGAAAAGTCCTTTCTTGGGACAAAAACAACTTTGAACTTACTCACTCTGTCTTATATTACTGCAGTTTACATTTGTAGGATCTCAAAAGAACAAGATTTCTATAAAATATCTTTGTATTATAGGCAAGTCACTAATTTTTGTCATTTTTATTTTAATATAGTATGTTTCTTGGCCAGAAGGATAATACTTTAAAATAGTTTTCCTAACATACTGAAAAAGGCAAAATAAGCTATGCTTGCATTAAGGAGACACTCTGTTTTGTAAAATCTCAAAAATTTTAACAATTAACATTAAATTTATAATAAAGGAATCACTCTTTCTGAATGAGATACATTGAGGAAAAAAATTCAATCTCATTAATCTATCAAGTAAACATATTGAGGTTCTAGTGTGTCTAGAGTAATTTAGAGTAATAAAGAAGGTCCCAAAGAATAAAAGATGCAGGCCCAATCCCAGAGAAAGACGGCCTAGTGGACACCAGTATGTGAAATAAGGAGATGGATATGTGCTAATGGGATAAAATTTTAGAGTGGAGGCTTTCCAGGGAAAATGTGAGAGAAATTGTAATCAGAGGATAGAGACAAAGTACATTCCAGATAATCTACATGAGTTGGTTGGCCTTGGATAAACCATGTAAGAGGATTCGGTATGCTTTATACTCCCTTCCTTTTCCATTTCTCGTCTATTTCAGAGAACCTTGATCATAACTAACTCCATGCTGGCCGAGGTCTGTGGGTAGAGGACAATGGAAGAAGGAACACTTAATCCACAGTGGCCGAGAGTTCTTTTATTACTGCCTTCAGGAGGTTTTGGAACTCTCTGATGTATGCACCAAATTACTGCAACACGAGTTTCCTGTCTTAAGGGCAACCTGCGGAGTCCACTGGGAGTGTTTCCTGGTGCCCCGGAGGAGTTCTCACAGCCTGTCCTCTCGGCCCACCCCGAGCCCAGGCTCCTCCCCCACGCCTGGTGCATTAGTGGCCAGTCCAGCTCTCCACACTGCTCTGCCACTGCTCTCCTGCTGCCGGCTGTGCCCCTCACCAAAATGGGGAGAAACCCCTCTCCCAGCTGTGCTCAGGCACAAAGAAATCCATCCTGTGTCGCCTGTGCCCGTCTAACCATTCCTGCAGTTAAACAGCCCCAATGAGGCCTGCAACAAGTCTTGCCAGGGCCTCCCACCACCTACTCCTCCCTTGTCCTACTGAAAGTCACTTGTAAACTTCTTTTCAACTCTCACTTCCTGCCTGGTGATCCCAAATCCTTTAACTTTTAGTCACCATGCTCATTTTACAATGGTTAAATTCTATTTGTGCTTTTCCCTCCATCTCTGAAATTTCTCTGAATCCATCTTGAAATCCAAACTGCGTCCCAGTGTTTCCTTAAAATCCCTACCAGTACCATTTATTCATGATGAATTGGGTTTTTTAAAAATTCTTACACATAGAAGAATTTCCATAGCTTCCCCAATACTCCACAAGTATCTCATGAGCAATTCGTGCCAAAAGGAGACTCTCGTTCTGGTAGATAGTGGCTTGGCATATGTGACATCAAAGTGTTTGCAGACTGATAATATCTGTTAGATACCCAAGGCATAGCAGACTGATTACTGCAGATATAGGCAAGAGGAAAGAAATTTTAGACTTAATCCCAGATCCCCTGCATATATTCTGTGTAGCTGGACAAGCTAGCAAACCTCAAGTAACAATTTAGTATAACAAAATTATAGTCTTAATTTGGCTCCTAGAACTGCAAAGTAGTGAATTTAAAAGAAAAAAAAAATCGCAATGAGTAGCATCACCATAATCTCATATGAACTGCCCTATAAAAAAATAAAAAGATATTTAGATTAAATGAAAGTCACTTCAAGTTTAGAAAATTCAAAACCACTTGACTACGTCTTAATTAACTTCATATTCAAAGCTTCAATATCATATAGTTCTAGGATGGACTATATGACGTAAGTGGTCTTCTCAAAGATTATTTGAAACTATGATGAGATCACGATTTCCTACATTTCGGCAGCTTGCTTCCTCATTTTCAACTTGGTTCTGTCCAAATTCAAAGGATGGGCTGCAGACCTTGACACAGTCCATGAAACTCTAAAGTAGATGAATCACCATCTGTCAAGGCGGAGCGGCATATTTCACACGGATCTGATGTCTAGAATATAGTTGCCTCTCCCATTTGTCAGCACTCTTTAGTGGCTCACATTTTGGCTCTAGTCCTTCGCTTGTCAGACCCTGACTACATACATTTCCGTTCTGTCCCAGGACCCGCTGTGGACCTCTGGGCTTTATTTTCCTATAGGCACTATCTTTTCAATGAATCTATATACCTACACCAGAAAGTCTTTATTATTTCCAGAACACTCACTAGCACCAAGGGTATATCTCTAAAAATCTTCTGAAGAGTTGGTGTCTGTCCCTATTCACCCTTACAGTAGCCCGCCAATTTATTAGGTCCAGAGTAAAAAACATTTAGCAACCAATGCACAATGCTAATAACTGCAAGATAACTTAATGGATATAAATGTTTCACAAAGGTGTTGCACAAGAAGAGACCTATTAAGTAGATGTGTGAATCTGGAGGAGGAGAAAGAGTAATTCTGTTTAATAAGATGTTTCCAGCATTATCTTACTAATTTGCTTAGGAGCAGGTACAGGCCATACAGCACTTATAAAGTAATTAGAAATCCTTGATAATTGTTTTTTTAATTAACAACAAAATTTGTAGGAAAAAAAAACTGGTACCCATTACCACTTCTCTTCTGGATTAATTGTGTTAGATTCAGGAAAAGTAGTTTATGCACAAGAGATTTTTCCATTCCACATTACAGGGTGAAGATGAGCACAATGGATACCCTTGTGTAATTTATGATGGGAGGGAGGGCCCCTTTTTTCCACTCCTTTTAATGTTGCTGATCATTTCTGACAAACTCTTGGTCCCTTATTAGAGGAAAGATCTCACTATAAACACTTGCTTTACCCTCGGCACTTAATGCCGTGTTCCATCCTCAATTATTGAAGGTCACTGAGTCACATAAGGCCAACAAAGAGAATTCTGATCATCAGCAGTGATGACAAGGCCATCAGCATAGACATAATGAGACCTGCATGGTCTACAGAAACAAACAAGAATATTACTGTGATAAATCCAGACACTTCATACTGTAATCAAATGACTAATCACTTAGATAGCCAGAATTGTCCCCCTGCGTGTCAGCCTTCTATTTTATTTCATATCAACCATTCTGACTATTCCCATGTTCCTCTAAGCTGAGATCAAATATCCCTCCCAATGAAGGAAAAAGGGTTGATGAGTATTCCACCAAAATTGATCCCCTCCTCTCCATCAGAATTTTACCAAATTTTGAAGCTTACAATTAAAAGTGTTGTTTACTGGGAAGTAATTTTCTTCCCTGAAAATTTCACCAGTTACTTGGCTTGACAGTACTCTATGTCAGTTTTTATCTTCTGTATTCTAGGATGAGAAAGGATGCTATTTTTCTTTCGTTCTATTTTATGCCCAGGAATTGAGATTGTGCTGGGGGCGGGGGGAACGAAGAGTATAGGAAAGATCCCAAGCTGTTGCATACATTAAAAAAGGCAATTTGGGGAAATGTAAAATGCCCTACATGTGTCATTTCTTGCCTTTTTCATGACCACTGATGGAGATGGAAGGCAGATTGTCACACTGGCAACCAACCATTCATAAAATAAGAATATATTTATAACTAGGTGACCATACATCCCTGTTTGCCCAAGGACAGTCTTGGCTAATGCCTGTGGTCCTGGCACAATTATTAAAAGTGCCCCTTGTCACCCTCAAAAATGTCCAAATTTGGACAATAAATTATATAGTGACCCTATTTATAACCTGGTTAGAAGAGAGAAGACTTCAAGTTTCTTAAAGCGAACTTCTGAGTCAATGTGAAGTTTCTGCTGGCACGAAATCTCAAAGAAAAATTACTTCAAGGACTACGGTCTGGTTACATCTGTTTTTCCCAGGTTTCTGCCTTCAAGAATCAAATCTATACAACTTTATAATTAGATGTAAAGATCATCCCATATGAGAAAGGATAGACCACACTAAGTGTTCGACCTAGCTAAAATCAACAGAGATTGAAAATATTAGAAGACACCTTGCCTTTTTCCATCCATGTTCATAGACCCAAAGGACTTGGCTAAATGTCTCACATTCATTTATTCATTCAACAGATATTTAGTGTATAAGGAACTGTGTTAAGTGCTATGGGACGTAGAAATCAAACCAGACGTGGACACCGCCCTCATGGATATTATAGTAGGGAAGATTAGAAATGTATACGATAAACGTCCGTGAGAAGGGAAACCATACAGTACTAAGTGAGCTCAGTGAGAGGGGAGATGACGTTCTTTTCAGGGGACCTGGGATGGATATTGCATAACTATCGTTGTTGTTAACAGTTTGAAATACTTCCAAATTCTCCTCTTCTTTAGGCCACAAGTCACCTACGATGCCCCAACATGAGCCCCGGCAGCAGGTAAAAGAGTCTAGGAGCCCTGCTGGTGAGGAGAAGCGGGCCCAAATAGCTGCTGAGTAGACTGAGGCAGCTGCCAAGGCAGTTGTGAGTGCAGAAGTTGGAAAGGTGACGAACCTGGCCCCTTCTCAGGAACAGTCCAGGGTTGGCAGCCTGCGGAGGGTGGTGTTGGTGTCAACATTGCCAGCAGGAGCTTGAGCGTGGGCTCTCTCAATCAAGTCATCTGAGAAATGCCAGTTTTCAGATGCATACTCAGCCATGAAGCATGGGCAGCACACCCAGCTGCAACAAACCACCAGGCTCCAGCAGCCTGATGACAATGTCATTTTATTCCCTGTAGAAACACATTCATACAATTGCTATGTAGTATCTTCTCTTGATTTTTACAGGGGTCACTATAAGAAATGGCCATACGAATACATTTTCTTCCTCTTCTCTAAAGGCCGCTATTAAAGATATTTTCTTTTTTTATAGCAATCCAGGATTAGACTCCTGTTAGAGTTTATTTCCGGGAACATTTTCTTCTTACCAACTGGTATATATTCTTTTATTAGAAAATGAATACTACATGATTCATGGAATTTCTTTATTGGCCTTTGTGACCTGCACAGGAACTAAATTGAATGTGCAATTGTAGAAACTATCCTTAGCTTAGATTTCAGATCCAATAATCTCCTCCACTCCTTGATATGGCCCTTAATATTGTAGCTTTATTTTAATGTCTTACTGCATATGTGTAACCCACATCAAATCTTTCTAAAATAAGCAACATATATCAAGTATCAGATTTCTGCATGTATATATTACAATATTAAATATTTTGAAATCTTAGACAGCATTTTCATGACACTATCAAACAGATGAAGGACTCACCTTAACTCTGACTCCCTTGTGGGTAGTCTCATGCAATTCTGCCCTTTCTTGAGTGCCTACCGCAGTTCTTGGCACATGTTTGTTGAAGAACAGAATAAATGAATACCACATTGAGAGAGTATTATTCTCAAGATTATAATGGGGGTAAAATGCCACCATAATGATGTCAAAATCCCTTCATTTTCTGAACTAAATGTGTAACAAACTTTGCTGAAAGTAAATTAATCATCCTCTGTGACCAGGAAATATTTTTTGATTATTTGGATATTTCATGGCATTTGATATAGCAGGAATCTGAACTGGAATGCAACTTCAAGAAAAACCTGCCTGCAACTGTAAAGCCAGGCTTTCCACGGAGCAGAAGAATGCCCAGGATATCTGCATCTCAAGGAGCCCATTCATTTTCAGTTTCCAGGGTGGAGGTCCCCCCTTGGAACTACAGCAAATTAAGAGGTGTGTGATTCTTGGAGCTTTGTCTCTCTTACATTAATAACGACTAATCATGTTTAAACATGTTAGCACAGCAAGCCCAGGGATGAGGGAGAGGATGCCAGCTCTAAAGCGAAATTAGTAGTGTGAAGGAAGCTATGTGAAAAATCATGGAGAGAAATTGATTGAAAATGAAAATGAGGTGTCTTTTGAAGAAGATGGCCTAGAAGCCATCTAGATAGTGTGAACCGTCAAAACAAGGTTAAAAATATAATCAGAAAAAGCTGGCCTCTATGAGATTCAAATAACTCTTTTGCCATTCTCTACAAAGCAACTGCATTAGAAGGAGGAAAACTCATGCCTAGCACATGCACATTACACAGAAGATAGCTTTCAGAAAGGAGTCAGAGCAGAAAACCCTCTGTGGACAAGAAAACAAGTGAAAAAAAGTGATCCTTCTCTTTAAAACCAGTGAAATTGTTCTCTCTGTTTTTCTCTCAGAAACACACACACACACACACACACGGTTTCTACCGTGCTCTCTCCATCTTTGAAATGCTTGCACTAAGTATCTGTACCTCCTCTCTCTGATGGGACCCCCAACAACAGGAGTCTGCTGACCACTGCCACCCCCATTAGATGCGAAGCTTGGCTCCCTCTCCAGTCACTACATTTACAACTCATTTTAACTACTTCCCAACATGGGCTGTGCCTCCATCCCTCCTTCATGATTGCCAGGGAGAATTAAGGCATCACCTTGAGGTGCCAGGAACTCTGTGTTCATGGTGAGAACAGCCACGTGCCGTATGTTAAGATACAGAGAGTGGAACCTGCATATCTTATTTGAAGTTCCTTTCTGAGAGGGACAGAAGCATACACACAGGGCACACACAGTAAATCAGGTTATAATGAGCCACAAACCACTTGTAAAGTGTTGTGCCATTCACAAGCTGCACAGTGAGCTTAACTGCCTCAAGGTAAGTCATTCTTACAAATAAGGAGTCAGGACCTCTGAGGGCCATGTTCATTTTTCTGTAATTTCTTTATGCTGGCAGGATTTCTTTCTTTAATTATTTTTCTTCTCATGTTATATTCAGCTATGATCAAACATTTGGGGCCAATTCCATTAGTACAAATTTACATTACACCTATTTCATATAGTTGTTTAAATCAATAATAATAATATGGAGGTGAAGGAGAAAGAGAAAAAAATAATTTTATTCCATGCTTGCTATGTGCTAAGAGCTTTACGGTGCATTATCTTTTTGGAACACGGTGCCAATGAAGCTGGGATTATTTCTGTCCCCATTTTATATATTTGTGACGTTTGAGAGAAACAGCTAAAATTTGTGCATTTGTGACTTTGTGTGGCTATGGAGAGCCAAAACTTAGTTTACCAAAAAGTAAGCATTTGTGGAACACAGATTGCTTTTTTGTGGCTCTCTTACCCCAAACCTAAACTTGCAGAAGGGTTCTTACCCACTCAGCTGTCCCTAACAATGCAGCTGCTTACTTCACTTCATTTAAATTTTTGTGCGTGTGTGTGAGGAAGATTGCCCCTGAGCTAACATCTGTGCCAACCTTCCCCTATTTTGTATGTGGGACACTGCCACAGCAGGGCTTGATGAGCAGTGTGTAGGTCCTGTGCCTGGGATCAGACTCTCAAACCCCTGGCACTGAAGTGGAACACACAAACTTAACCATTACACCACCAGGCTGGCCCCTAATTGATCATTTCTAATAGAAGAAAAAAGATAATGAAGTAATCAGGCAAGACATCTATTAGTGCAAACACTCATGTTTCTGAGTATTCAATATTTAAGGATGTCTGTGAAAGTGTTAGATATTGTCAAAACACTACATATCATAAGTAATGCCACCTTTAGCGAGGGGTGTATTTCTTACCTTGAGGGTCTGCTTATGAAGCTATTAATCTAGCAGGGGAACAGAGCTCCTGGCACTCTCAGAGACTGGATCGTGACACGGGGGAATCTGCGTTTTGAGTGAAAGAGAAAGGCATATCGTAATTTCTTTTCATCCCCTTCTCCCCCTACCCATGAACGCTTGACAAGCTGAATAGCTCAGGTGGGCGAGTTGATCAGTAGGAGTGCGTGGGGGCGCTGAGGCAGACAGCTCTCCCAAATTAGCCTGCTGCCAGTCTTGGTTCGCTGGCACTTTGACACCAGCGTTAGGACGCAGAGCTTTATTGCAGTGGCACTTTGGCAGGATACCATTTCACAGGGAGCTTCCAGCTCCGAGAGGGAGAACAGGCCTGTTATTATCGGATGCTTTAAATTCATGGGCCTTGCAAATGGAGAGATGTGTTTGTCAAAGAGTCCACGTTTAAAGAAATAGTTGATGTTGATTTTTTGTGTGGGTGAAACACACTTAACCCTCTGAGGTCTCACATTGCAGCTAAGAAAGAGCAGTGGTTAGCTGGATTCTAAAGAACGAATGATAAGGATTATAAATTATCTTCTAAAACCCAAATTGACTCAAGAATACACAATGGTAATAAACATTTATAAATGCCAAGAATAAAGCATTTAGTGAGAAGGCTGATGTTAGATTGGACCTATTTGTCATAGGATTTCACTGGAAGCCTTTTAAGTAAATTCCTCCAGCTCCAACGGATAATTTGTAGGTTGACACAAATGCTGTGATGTGTTGCAGATGTTGTAAGCCCTCTGACACTGTGAGTGTGAGCAAGACCAGCAGTGTGACCCTTATACCCTTTCTTAAGTTGTAAGCAGACAACCCTGCTCCATGGGCTGCAAAGCGTGAAAGTTAAACCTGCAGGATGTAAAGTAAGGAGACCAATTCATGTGAACAACGTGGGAAATTGGTCTCACTGCTCTAGAGTTATAGCCTTTGAAAGGAAGGGGTTGGCGTTTACTCAAATTTAACTTAGCAGAGTTAACCCAAGACATATTTAACAATGACTGTTATGGAATAAAAGTTAGCCATAATTGGTATGTAGTTCACAATATGATTAAAACTTTTATTACCTTTTCATCATCATAACATATTTTTCACTATGATTCCTCCAGTATTTGAAGTCAACGTGAATGTAACCATGCGGTTCTCAAACTTTGCACCAAGGCGCCCCAGGAAGCCACAGTGAATTCACAATAGGATATTTTTTTAATTTTAGAGGGAAACACAGAGAAATTCTATATCTGTCAGATACCCCACAAACTGCCTGCTTGAGGTTGCTCCCAGTTTCAATGTTAGCTCGTGCTCGATTCCCTCTGATGACATCATGTCTTTGTGAAACCGGGTTTTTGGCAGTTGCTGTGAGCAAGTGCCACATGAAAATCAATGTAGAAAGTGGTACAGGAACTGAGGCTAACAAGGTCTAATCTGATTCCAAAGTCTGAGAAGTTGTGCAATGCCTGAGAGGCACACATATCCCATTTGTATGTAATATTGGCTAAAAATGAAATGAAAATATATTTTTGCAATGTATATGTGTTAAGTGGCCACTAAGTTGTTAGGACATAAATACTTATTAAATTGTTTGGACCTGACCATTTAATGGAAATGCTATATATTTCTTTTGGCCTGGGAATGCTGTGAGAAAAATTGCTGAGACACTAAGTGCACTATAAACCAAAAAGTTTGAAAACTTCTGATGTAAAGTTTTTTGAGATCTTTCTCTCTCTCTCTCTGTCTCTCTCTCACACACACATATACACACTGACACACAAGTTTAAAGGACTTGTTCCTTTTTTCCCATTTAATAGATATTTGTGGAGCATCAAATGTATGCTAGGTACTGGGTTAGAGGCCAGATATTCAGTATGAGCAGAACTGATAATCCCTCTTGTCATGAAGTATAAGCTCTTGAGAGACAGGCAGCTAATGAATAAGTTAACAAACAAACACAAAATACGAAGTGCTGTAAATAACAGGAGGGTTTATTTCTAGATTTCACCCCCAACTGCACAGGCTCCCCTTCCCACTCACCAGCCTACAAAATTGTGCTTGGCTCCCCTCCATAAACCCCTGAGAGATTCTTAAACCATACATGCCCACTTGCCCACCCTACCTGGGATAGGCAACATCATAATTAACACACAGGGTCAGAAGGGTCATGGGAGAGAATACCAATGAGAAAGGGTTTGGGGCATATACGTAGTTTTAAGGCAAAGGGACAGAGGTGTGTGTGACAGGGAGTTTGGATAAGGTAAGAGGAAAAGAAAAAGGAGACTGGGTGGGGACCATCCTCATGAAAGGCCACATCCTCAGGCAGGGCCCCTCTGACTAGTCTGCTCTCAAAGAAGCCAGTAGTTCCAGAAGGTGTCACTTTCCACCCAGCTACTCCTGAGAGCAAAGGAACAGGGTTGAGAGTCAGGAGGATGCCCCTGAAAATAAATATGGGAGATCCGACATTTGGCCTAAATCAAGTCCTATTTGTCATCGATGCTTAGACACATAAAATTGTGCATGGAGAATCTCCTGCCCAATGTAGGCTTTGCTCTTACCCCTTCCTCCTTCTAGCAGGAAGGATGCCTGACAGTATGCAAGGTACTACCATTAAGCCCTATAGCCCATAAAGAGCCCACATGGTCCATAGCTCCATAGAGAGATACTAGCATGTCCTTGGTACCAGAAATAGATGTGTCTACACATCACTCACCAAAGAAATCCTTTGAAAACTCAAATGGCAAGGGGAATTTCGACTAGGACCAAATTCCCTATCTCCATACATGTATCCTTATTCCAAAAAGATGGTGGTTTATGTGAGATCATGGTTTATCAGAACAAACTGTTAGTGAGAAAAGCAAATGGTGCCCTTGCCTCTCCAAATAGAGTGAGAGTCCAGGACTGGAGTCCTGTATTTGTCGTCCTTCTTCGATTTGTCTGATCTTAGCAGTGGTACTTGGAAAAATCAGTCACTCAGTGCCATCAGAAGAAGAACAGTACATTCTAAGTTATAATTTAGAGCCTATGAAGGGTTTTGGTGAGACTCCTTTTAAGGGAGGAGCTCAGGGGGAAATGAAATGATCTCCTGCCTACATTTAGCAAATTAGAGTTGGAGAGCATCCCAGGCCATTGGACTTGGAGCTGTGAGACTGACTACAGGCTTTCTCAGTAAGAGGACTAGAGCAATTTGTCTCACATGGGGAAAAAGGTAGAAATGGAAGGACAGAGGAAAACGGCAATTTAAGAGGTAGTACGATGTTCGGTTACCTCGAGATATAGAGACAATGCTGCTTGTTGTTACTGCCCTGCTGCAAGGATGGCTGTAATTATGGGGTAATTTGCCAGCCTCCTTCAGCTCATGAAGCTTTTAGGCAGGAGCCATGCTTGTTCCCTCGTTGACGCGTGGTGCGCAATAATGTTGGCCGTTCTCTGCTGTCAGGTGTTCTCAGCTGCTGGGGAATCTTCCACATGAGCATGTTCTCTTTCTGTCATCTGAATCAGAATAGACCTGCACAAGGAAAGCAGATTTTCAAACGGAAAAGGGGAACATCAACACTTGAAAGATTTTTTCTTTTAGAGAAAAGAGTGAAGTTTTTAAAAAGCATTATCATGTTGATCAGTACACAGTTTAGCACTTAATTGCATGCTGTCTTGTTTTGTTCTCTATTTGAATTGAAGTCTAGAGCCGGACATGGACATGACCTTGGACCTCATCTAGTTCAACCCTCTAATTTTAAAGATTTTAAAGAGAACACTACAGAAAAGTTTTTTGGCAGAGAAAATACCAGCAGCCATATTTCCAGATTCCTAGATTGGGGTTTGACTCTATTCTGCCTGTCTCAGATGTCCAAGAAGACGGTAAGTTTGGGGTTGCAAATATACCTGTATCTTCCTAATACTGCTCAAGTTATTTCCCCCCCAGTGAATTTCCAGCTTTTCTTTTTTCATTTCTCTTGTAAGTCTAAGAAGGAGAAATTGTAAGAACGAGAGAAATCTAGACAGAAAAGATGGTATGAAGGCTATGGGTATTTTTCTTTTCAAAAATTAATCCTAATAATAGATAACAATTACGTAACATTTACTGTATTCCAGATTCTGGGGAAAAACAGGTGGGCAAAAGTAGACAATGTCCCTATGATCAAAGACATACATTAATTGAAAAAAATAGAAATTAGCATTTATTGAGCATTTTCTAATGTGCCCAGACACACTGAAAGAGCTCTCAATGCATTATCTCATTTGATCCTAACAAAAAATTTCAAGGTGAATAACAGTCCCTTTATTGGCATTATCGGATTCCATAGATAAGAACATCAAGTCACCATGAGTTAAGGTCTGCAAGGTCTGGCCAGTGAAGATTGAGAGGAGGGATTTGAACTCAGGGAATCTGGAGCCAGCCCCCACTTGCTTAACCACCATGCTACACGGGCTCAATGAACTATGAATAAGAAATGTGGTAGAAAATGTACAGATGCTGTTAGAGAAGCCCACAGGATTACCTTCTTCCTTTCAAAGAACTAGATTTGTAACTTAAAACCGTTAACCCTAAATCATGGTCCCTTTCAATCTGGTTAACCGAAAAAGTGAAACCTAGTTTGAAATGAGAGAAATACCAGAAAGGGCAATAACCCAGATCTAAAAGACATTTTATGACACTGGGGCAAAACTCCTCTCATTGAACTCACGTGGAACAATCCAAAAAAATTATGTTACCTTTTTAGTGGGCAAACCTCCACGATGACTGATGTCTTTAGTTACTGGGCAGGCACTGCCCTCTGGCCACTGCATGGCAGCTCTACTTCTTGTGACTATGCTGTTAGATGAAGCATTTTTCTATGAAGCCTGCCTTTCTAAACTTGAAGGTAGGGTGAGCAACTGTCCTGGATTTCCCAGGACTGAGGCATTCCCTGAAACGCAGACTTGAAGGGCTAGAAGTGCGACAGTCCCAGGCGCCGGTCTCTTCCTAGTCTTGTTCAGTCTGGCATCTGAGTGCACGGGGAGCTAATATAGCCCGTGTGGGTGGGGGAAGGTCCCGCCCTGCTCACCTCTGGGCAGCCATCTCTGTCTTCATTGACTCCACTGCTGATCTGAACTGCTGAAATTCATGGTCTCTTTTCTTGGCAGCGACAGCACACAGCCACAGCTACCTGGTGAGCTCAGCCTTCTCTCCTAATGACGAGACCACCCCCTTGGCTCTCTTTGGGCTATAGATGGCCTGAGCTTTGGATGTGGCTCTCATTCGAACCTCAGCTTGGGCAATGTGCTCTGCTGCAGGCCTCTGCCACACATCACGATGCCTTTGTAGTTGATCAGCCAACAGGCTCAACTGTGTCCCACACATCTGAGATCATGTCTCAGGTTTGTGTCTGTCTGAACAAGCCATCCGGCCATGTCTCTCCTGTAGCCATTTCCTCTTGTGAAGGATTTTCTGTGAGAAAGATTCCTCCCAGAGTTCTAAATACCAAATATGCACCAGGTCCCGCTGCTGAGTCTTCCTTCTCAAAGCCATACCCTCAGTTTTACCACTGCCACCCAGGATTTGAACCCCAGAAGTAAGGCTGGACGCTCACGTCTCAGTTCCTGCATCTCCTGCCCCTTCTCTCTTCTCTTTACCCCCCTCACCATCAGAAAGCTTTGTACTTCCCCCCCAACAGGAACGTTGCATGTCCTTGCAATGGAGTTGGCATGTAGCGTGAAGCTTATGGAATTTAGAAAACCCTTCTACTTAAGAATCCGGTCTGCTACTCTAAACTGAGCTGTGGTCTCTATTCCCGGGGATTCAGCCTGAAACTATAAATGCTATTGGTTCAAGGGATGAGGAGTTACTAAGCAACTTGCTAAATACATCAGCAATACTTTCAAAAATATTAACCTCATTATGCTTTTTTAGTTGTCTTAATTTGGTACTGGCTTTCTTACTTTTTTTCCTCTATTTTTTACTACTACGATAGCAAATGAATCTAAGGCAACGTTGCCTTCACCGGAATGACACAGGAAGGGAATGGGAGGACAGTAAGAGCCTCACACCTGAAGGAGGGTGACATTTAAAAGGTTATCTTCCCCCTACCCTGCCAGCAACAAACTACGCCGCTTAAAGAGCAAGTGAAAGATATCCATGTGACTACCAGTTATTATCAATAAGGTTTATTGAAATTAATTTCCTAAAAAGGTGGTGGTTTTTTGTCATAAGAAGAAAACCTCAGTTGTATCTTCAAGTGTGATAAGACCTCTTCTTTTCCTCATGGATAATTTCCATTTCAGATACAGTACTGTACCTTGTGGTGGATTTTCCACAAGATATCTGATATAGAATCATAGAATATTAGAGCTGACTGGGTCCCAAGAGATCATCCAGCCTTGTCCTTTTAAGATATTTCTAAACCAGCAGAATTATGCAATATTTTTTCCACAAAAAGAAATCTTGCTCCAAAACCCCATATTGAAAAAGCAATGGTACTGCTCTGGTTGAAATTGGGATAGAGTGTTGGAGCCTAACCCACAGCGACCTCTGACACATGGGCCCAGCAGAATCATGAAGTGTCCTTTCCCTAAGCATTGACTGCCACCAGTAAGGACCAGGAAGCCTAGATTCAGAAAGGCTTCTCACTGCAGAAGGTCACGCTGCAGGTTTGGCTTACTGACTCTCCACTATTTCATGTTGACATAATTTTGGAGTATTTTGTCAAAGATTTGGTGCTATTATTAAAGATTTTCTTTTGGTTTGGTTTTCATTTGTTGCTCTCTTTTTTTAGTTTTATGCTTATTTAAATATCTTTAAATTATTTTGGGAACTTATTTTCTGTGTGTGTATGTGACATATCTTCAAGCTGGAAGACAATAGAAGAAAGTGATTTAATTTTCAAAAATTCTATGTTCGGAAATACTTACAGTAAAACAAAATACAGTTCTAGTATTCACCAACACTCCTTTAATAACTCAGTTGAATCCTCAAATAAGCCAAATATATCCCAAGAGAGATTTCAGGAGACAATTCTGTCCAAGAAGATATTTTCCCACTTCAGCAAATCATCGTTTCACATAAAGCAAGTAGAACTGGAGTTAGGGGTTTAAACAATAATATCAGGATAAAGAAAACAAAATGTTAAATTGGTTGTCCAGACCACAAAAAGGTGAGAGCCACAGGGTTGGGTTTTTTTTCTCTCTCTCTTTTACAAAATCTAATTTCTGAGAGTTGAACAACCAGTGAGTCTCATTATGCTTTGGAGGACTCTGTGCAGAGCTTCAAACTTCAGGAACTATGAGTTCTTTAAAGCCATGGAAGATTGATTTCATGTTTTTCTTTTATAGCATTTTGATGTGGACTTGGCAAAGAATGAGGTTCCTGTGCTAATTTCCTCTTGCTCTATATAATTAGTCAGCATTTGAAATGAGGTAACAGGATATAATTGTCTACTGACCATTGCAAGCCCATTTGTTTATGACACACTCCCCCGGCTTTTAGATGTACAATGTTATTACCCACCTCTTCATTTGTGTCGCTGTCTCTTTCCTCTTTTTTAATTTCTCCACTTCTACTCCCCTCAATCCCCGCTTCCTTTGTGGGCAGTACAAGAAGGCACTTTTCCTTCCAGCTGGCAAGGCATTAAGGAGGTCTGAAAGGGGTGTACAGAGTGACTTACACACTCCCCGGAGGCCAATTACACTTGGAATCCTCCTGATCTGCCCTGATCAGGGAGTGGGGCTTCCCCTCACAGCCTATTGTGCTAGCTCTGAGGCACCTGATCAGCCTGGTCCTACCCAGTATTTAAATTAGGGCATCACCAATCCTGGACCCACGTCAGGGCCTCTAGGTAACCCTGGGGAATAAATTAACATTCTGCTGTTGTTCCAAAGCCACATGGACACCATTATTAAAAACCCATCAGCAATGAAGGGGACTGTTATGAACGTCTCAAGAAGAAAGGGGATGAAATAGCATCAGGTAATTGTGTGCCATTGCAGTGTGTCTTAATACAAAAATTACCATGTGGGCTTTGTTAGGTTTGGTGGAGGGACGATTACAGTTTAACACGGCATCACATTATGTAGCTTGTAAGTTTCCTGCAAGCATTTCTTTTACAATTGTCAGAGATAGCAAAGGAAGGAAGGAAGGGAGAGAGAAAAAGAAGAAAGAAACGAAAGAACGAAGGAAGTAAAAAAAAAGAATAGAAGAGAAAAAACATACATGCAGCCTTTATTCATGTGTTAGCTAGAATCGTAATCCAAACCACTGAGAGCCTAATGTAAGTGGTCAAGCCAGTTTAGAGGAACACTTGCATAACAAAGCAATGACAGAAAAGGAAGGATATAAGAAAATGACTAATAGGCAAGTTAGCAGACATCAGACAAACTGGCTCTGAGTAAGAATTATGTGAGAAAATATGTTTCAAAATCAATAGCAATGCACTTTACAGAATTTTGGAAAGTAAAGAGAAGGACTTTGAATTTATTGAGGACAAATCTTGGCAGGACATCATGATGAAATGCTTTCATTTTATAGCCAAAAAAGAAAAAAGTCGAACATTTTCTTATTGAGATTTCCTGCTTTCTTCTTGTTTTGTTTTGTTTTTCCAAGGCAATTTGTAATATTGCTACTGAAATTGTGCAGTGAATTTCCACAATAAGTTTCACGGTCCTTCACACTCAAAATACCCGTCTATTATGTAATTACATCTATCTATATACTTTCACTACTTTTATAACCTGTATTACAGTGTCCTGAAATGAACACGACAGGAGGAGGGAGTGAAATCATACCCTTTAAATAAGTCAAACAGCTTTTTAAGTTAGGTAATGAAAATATTTTTAGGTGGAATGTATTGTGACTCTTCTCTCTTGGGAAACTATGGATATGACAATAATGTGAAGTAATACTCAAACTGTTACTATTTTATAAATGTATAAATCAGAAATGAGGATTTTTTCACTCTACAATAAAAGAACAATACAGAGTTAATATAACTTCCAGAATTTTAGAAACATTTAGAGAATTGTTTGTTATTTTCAAAGTGAAAGTGATCAAATTTTATGCTGATTCCAGAGTACATCTTTTTTTTGAGGAAGAGATTTTTAAAAATCTCGTAATCATCTTAATTTTTGTTGTCTTTCTGCATAGCCCAGATTGAGTAGGAATAAAGTAAGCAAAACTGGACCAATAATAAAAATAAGCAAAAGTGTTTTAACCTAATTCAGATTTATGACATATAGAGAAATCTTAAACTATGTGAATCTTGTCAGTTTGAATTTCTGTTCCAAAAGTACTTAGATATATTTTATCACAACTTATGTCTGTAAAACAGTTATTTAATATATGAAGAGTTCAGATAAACTGATTTTAAAGAGTGTCTCAACAGACGAATGAGGAAATGTATGAGGAAGTAATAAAAGTCAATAGTAAACATGAAAATATTTCAGCCTCACTAGTGATCACATAAATGTAAATAACATCAATAAGATATTTATAACAATCAAATGTGCAAAGACAAAAATTAAAATGCTGATGAAAGTATAGTGAATAAGTATTTAACGATAATGATGATAGTATGAATAAGTACTACATTTCTGGAAAGTAATTTCACAATCTATATCATCGGCCTTCAAATTTTTCATACCCTTAGCTGATTTCGCTTCTTGGACTAAATGTTAAAGAACTAAGACAAAATCCAGGAAAAACGCATGCACAGCAATCTTTATTACATATTATTAATATAATAAAAATATTATTATTTGGTGACAATAAGATAGTGGCTAAGTAAATTACATTGTATAATATGTAATATTATGCAGCTATCAAAATCAATCACCAAGAAATTTTTTTGGAATAGGAAAATGCTTATAACATAACCTTAAACTTTAAATGCAAGATTAGAAACTCTGTGCACAGCTGAATTCTAACCGTATTTTTTAAATATGTGTACCTCTGGAACATTCACTCTTAGAATTCACTGTTCATGCTGTGAGGAAGCTCGAGCAGTCCCATGGAGAGTCTCAGAGAGAATAGATGGAATTCACCTGGTCAATAGCTCCAGTTGGGCCAAGTCTTATGCAGCCATCCTGTCAAGGTGCCAGACCTATAAGGGAAGCCATCTCAGACCTCCCACACCAGCCTATTTGCCAGATGAGTATCACCAAGTGACCTCGGGCAATGTCATGTGAGAAGAAGAAATGTCCACTGAGCCCTGACCAAATCCTGGAGCCATACAATTTTGAGATACAATAAAATGATTGTTAATATGCTAATATGTAGATATAGATAAAGATATAGAGATTGAAATAGATATAGATAGATACAGATACGGATACGGAGAAATGAAGACAGGTTAATATGAATCTAAAAGTCATGATTGGAAGAAAATACTCTAAAATATTAATAGTGGTTATCTTTGGGTGGGAAGTTGGTCAACAATTTTTAATACTCATTTGTGCTTACCAAGTTTCCAATGATAAACATATAATACTTTTATTCAAAAATGTTACTTTTAAAAGAGAAAAACACGTCGATCATTATTGTTTGAAATAAAATACATCTTTCACATAATATATCCAGAGAAATATGGCAAAGAGTTTTGGATTAAATTAGCTGCTTTGGGATTTAAAGAATTTAAGCGACCAATTTATCAGATTTTAAAAAAATGAAAAGGCTTTTCTTAAATGTTTGCTACTTAGACTTTTAAAGAATCTAATCTAATTTGGAAAATAGCTAATGACTACCTTATACATGGGTGATGTAAAGCTCTGAGATCCTCGGTGGTGATAATGTACTTACATATCACAACCTACTTTTGAGTCGGTGAACCATGTCATTCATCCATCAATTCATGGACATTTCTAGTTTTCCTCATCAATTTTATGAAATTCCTAGGATCTGGATTAATTGCACGTGTCTGCTTCCAACAGGAGTGTAGTCTTTAAATTATACCTGTCAGTACATCACTTATATCACGCCACATCCTGTTATGCTTCTTTCCACCATAAACTGGCATAACACAACAGGACACGAGAGAAGTGCATTGATGTGGTGCAAGATGTCAAAAAGTAAACGCCAAATTTTGGCAGATAATGTGATAAGTTATGCTGTTATCTGAATCCTTCTGAGCAACTTGGTCTGCCTTATTAAAGTTCATTCTTGAAAAAGCTGATGGAGAAATTGTTTGTAATTAATCCCAGGAGACTTCAACTCAAGTTTGGAGGTTCAAAATGTTGTGATAACATAGTATAAGGGAAATATATACATTTAATCAGATGGTATTTGAAAAATGTTCCACTACAAACAACTCAAACTATCAGAAAATTATGTACAATTTTGACATAATGGAATAATGTCCATGGCTTCACCAACAAGAGCACAAATACAGCAGGAATATTGTTTTAATGTGTCATACAACCAAGAGTCAGGATTGGCAAACCGAAGTGCTAACAATGGCCAAGTAGTCAAAATAAACAAATGACAGAAGAAGGCTGGGCTAGGATAGCGATGGCCAGAGCAACACACGCCTCGTACTTAGTGTTCAGCTCCAGCCAATTGTTGCCTTATGGAAAAATGTGGGCCCAATGTCCCAGATCTTCTCGCTTTTCAAGAGTAGAGGGAAGTCCAGATTTTCTGTGTGTGAAATATATTAATTTTTAAATGTTGACAACTAATTCATAGTTATAACACATGTCATAGGTTAAACAAAACATATCTAAGTGCAGAAAGCGGGCCGGGCTACAGTGCCCGCTCTGGACTAAAGTCTTAAGTGCTAATATTCCTAACAATCGCATTCATGGTTGACTCAGGGAAGCGTGGTGCTGGAAATTCGATACTGTATAAGCTAGAGAGGAGTGCGCATTTCAGAGCAAATTTCTATTTTTTACTAGGCTAACTTTGCTCCATGATTTTCAGCATGACCAAGCCACTCTCAAGTCTGCTGCTGACACAGAATAACGTTAACCATAAATAAAGCTTAAATATTCCCACTGAAGAGTCTAAGCTTAATCTAAAAGGAATTTTTATACCGACACGTCCCAAAATGTGCTGTGAACCCGGAATTCCCAGCTAAAGTTTGTAGTAACTTCCACTGATTCCGCTAAGGGTCCTGGGACAATGGATCCAGGAAAGAAGAAGGGGTAGCTATTTGAATTCACAAAAACTTTGAATTATAATTTTTAACCCAGTTTCGTTACTTTCAAACAAAGATAGCACAGTTTTGTTGACTGCAATTGCAATGACATTTGCTGATGAATTATTACATGCCAAGTACTGTGCTGAGGGCTGCCCATACGAAAATGAGCAAAACCTCATCCCGTGTTGGAGAGTTATATAGACAAATCCCTGCAATACGGTGCGATTCCTGCTATAAAAGAGGGAAAAACAAAGTAGACTTCCCTAGAAGAGAGAGGGAGCAAATACAGTTGGGTGTGGAAGAAGAAAGTTTTGCAGAAGAGGAAATACTTGAGCAGGCCGGCACCTGAGGACTGAAAATGCGTGGCCAGAGGGGAGGACCAGGAGTAATTAAATACATGTAGTGCACAGGGCATGGGCGCAAAGAGGTTGGAAAGGAGAGAGCAGCAAGTTAGAGGTCGTCCTAAGAGAGGTTGGACTTACTTTTTGGCAATGAAAAATTTTGAAGGCTTTTAAGCAGAGAAGTAGGAGCTGATCAAATCTTTGTTTTAGAAAAATCACTGAGAACAACATATGGGACTGGAAGAAGGGACTCAGTCAGAGGCAGGGAAATGAGCTAAGAAGCTGTTTCAATAATCCATGAAAGAATCATAAAGGCTTAACATTTTTAATCAGCAAAAACTAAGACAAGGAAAGAGTCTTAGTATATGTTATATAATGTATAATAAAGACAATTGCACTTTGTTTTACTTCTTTCCTTTTAACTTTTTAGATCAGAATAATCATGTATATTGTGTCTAAATTGCCACAAAATGCAATCTCAGTAGAACTTAAGTTCATAACAATAGTCAGTGACTAAAATCATATATCAATGAGAATCTATATTAGGGAAGAAAAATTACAGCTTCTTATCTCGAGCTAAATTTTTTTCAGGCTCTCTTGATGCTCATTCACAGGAGAAATTACTTGTTTCAATAGTTTTATTCCTTTCTTGGAGCTGGTGGAGTACAAAAGTGCTAGGGTGCTGGTCTCAGTCTGGGTTCCCAGAGAACAGGGCCTGAGATGGAGGGTACACAGACTCTTAGTTTAACAGGGAGAGCACCCCTGGGAGCAAGAGGGAGGAAAAAGGGGATGTGACAGGGAAGGAGAAAAAGGCCCAACAAGGACATAAGGATGTGTTTGAAGTTGGGCACTGCTAAGTGCAACTGAGTTCTCCAACATCCTACAAGCTCTATACCCAGCTTCTCAGAATAGCTGTTGGAGGATGCAAAGGAGGAAGAGCTTGTCCATCAGCTCCAACCTTCCATGGATTAAAATGTCACCCTATTAACTCTCTACACATTTCCCAGTTGCACATGTGTAGACCCGCAGCATCTGGTCATGCAGTGCCCCACACCTGGCATCAACATCTGTGCGGGAGGTGAGAGGCCCACACGGGCACCAGTGGGTGCTGTCAGATTGCACCTGCATGAAGTCAGTCAGAGCCCACTCAGAGCTGCCTGCTGCAGCAGAGTCTGGGGCAAGGCAGATGAGGCCAAAGGCATCTGAAGCAGGGCCCACCAGGGGTCTGATGCTGAGCCTGACTTCTGAAACAAACTGATACAATCAGAATGATTTGTAAAAATTAAAACAACTTTCATTATAACCTGATCTATAATCAGAACTTTTCACTAAGAATTCATCTTCGAGATAAGCGATGTGAACACAGACAAAACAATATAAGTTTATACATTGTCACCCACTCAATAAATAATTTGGTCTTAACCATGCCACATGCTAGAATTTCAATTCATTTCACGGGATAATTCGCCGATCCTACCACCCTTTCAGGGTCTCTCACATTCTCCCCTTTTCAAGCTTTTTTTCACTTGACTTCTGGGGCAACATTCCCTCTAAATTTTCCTTCTCTCTCACTGTCTGTTTCTTCTCATTCACTTTGTTAATTCTTCTTCATCGCTCCAATCTCTAAACTTCGGAGAGACTCAAGTCTCCATTTTGTGGCTTCTTTCCCTGCACCCAGGTTTTAGATAACCTCGGCCAGTTCCTGTGGCTATAAATACCATTGATTCCTTGAAGACTCCCAAATGTAAGGTCTCCAGTCGACCTCTCCCCTGAATTCCAGGCTCACATATCTGGCCGCCTACATGACATCTCCAAAGTGTCTACAAGGCGTCTTAAACTTGATGTGTCAAAAAGAGAGTTCTTGATTCCTCTCGTCTTGACATGCAAAAAGCCAGCTCCTCCCAAACTCCTCCCCATCTCTGAAAATGGTTTTACAAGACAAAAAGCTTGTAGTTGCCCTTGTTTGCCTCCCCTCTTTACCTCTTTTGTGTGATCTATCAGCAAATTCTAGCTGCTCAATTTTCAAAATACAACCAGAATCTGATCATGGCTCATTAATCTCACATGAATGAGTGAATAGCATCAATAGTTAAGAGCAAAAGAGATACTCATTCATTAAACGCCTTTAAAAATAACTTTGGCTCTTGAAAACCTCAATTGACTTTGCAGAAGAGAGAATTCTAAGTGATTTAGAAAACCAAAATGGGTTTTATTTATAAATTTGGTAACTAAATCTAAGAAAGAAAATCAAATCAGATGCACATTGTTTACTCTGAATCATTAAAACCTCAGTTTACACTTAGTATGTATGTGATTTTCTTCAGCTACCTTAATTACTAATATAAGAGCACAGAATGGGGACAGAGTTGGAATTAAATAGGGTTGTGATTTTTCAAGGTGACTACAGTGGTGGGAGAGAATAACAGGGCGGGTGCTGTATGTGAGGGAGGGATTATAACAACAGCCCACAGGACGTAACCCAGGAAAGGGAGCAGGGCGATGAGGGAAGCGGGAGGATGGCAGACTCCGTGGATTACAGCACTAAAGATTCCAATTTTGATTTACAGCATGGACAAATCAAAAGGCAAATTTCTTAAAGAATGGATTAACAATGTGTAAATTAATTAATATTACCTCTGTTTACATTCCTATTCTCAAAATAAAAATCATTTTTAGTAATACAAGTTCATGAAGGAAATTTCTGACTACATAAATTTTGAAAGAGGTAAAGAAAATTAGCCTCACATGTCTTTAACTTAATTGCTGACCTACAAATGATGAAACGTAGTTCATTAACATTGGGCCAAACTTGAAACGACTATCTAGAGCTTTTCTTACACAGATCTTTTCATTTAGACAGTCTCTTCAATGAAGTTGCTCCCCAAGAGCCCCATAGTAGTGAAGTTCCAGTAGAGACTTCTTCTTATCTTTTTTATTGCAATGTAGCATTAGATAAAACCAGATGTGAATCTCCAGTGTTCAGATTATACTCCACATGCAACCCAGCCTAATCCTCCGTGGGCAGGTGGCAGGCAAGCTCAGCTAAAGCTGCCATCTTCACTAAGTTGATCACACCTGATGGTACGTCTTCCGAACATACAGCTCTCATCATCATGACATAAAACTGGCTCCCTTTTTTCTCATCTTCCCTCCAAATACAACAGAATCTAAGGCTCCAATCTTCTTAAAGTCAAGCTGGATGTTGTTCTTTCCCACGCCCTGGGGGACCAGTTACAGTACTTGTTTTATTTCTCACCAAATCTCTAATCTCTCTCTCTCTTTATTGGGTCTTTCCCATATGCCTTCAAATCAACAGGAACTTGAAGAGCCATTTTAAACAAATATGCCCTTGACCTCAGGATTTATTCCAACTATTATTGTTTTTTCCTTTCTTCTTTTTGCCATTTTCAAGTGAGTGATCTCTACTCCATGTTTCACTTTCCACCGTCTCCTGTAAAATGGTTTTCCTACCACAATGTCCTTAAAAATCCCTCCATCTGAGGATACAGGCCCTCTCCCTCCCAGTCAGGGCAGCGGCCTTCCCTCTGTCCTCCTCTCATGTTGAGTTTCTGAGCTGCACGTGGCCATGGCGATCCTTGCCTCCATCCTGGAACAGCATGCTCCTCTTCCTACGGTTGAGATTGCTCCTGTCATTTTCCCTCAACGGCTCCTTTTCCCTTTCTTATTTTATCTGTGGATGTCCTTAGCTCAGTCTGTATTCTGCTTGGAGAACAACATTTCTAAATCAACTCTAGCATGTCTAGATTAAGCCTCCCAGTTTCAACATTACAGGTCTGGGGGCTTCCACCTGACTTATAAACTCATATTTCCATGTGCCCACAGAGCAGCATTTTCACAAATTTGGGATGTCAGAAACCAAATCCACTTTAATCTAGACACACTGTAAACCGTCTCAATTTCAATACCAAAATTTGCTTCTTCCTACAGATTAAAACCTTAGAATCATAAATGAATTCTCTTCCTTTACTCCAGTACTCAATCTCTGATCAAGTTCTTTTAGACTGTTATTTACAATCATAATAACAATTTAAAATTAAGACAACATATGTGGGCCAGCCCCATGGCTGAGTGGTTAAGTTCGCGGCTCTGCTTCAGTGGCCCAGGGTTTCACGGATTCGGATCCTGAGCACGGACATGGCACTGCTCACATAGCCATGCTGAGGTGGCGTCCCACATGCCACAACTAGAAGGATCCACAACTAAAAATATACAACTATGTACCAGGGGGCTTTGGGGAGAAAAAAGGAAAAGTAAAATCTTTAAAGAAAAAAAAAACGTCAGGGCCGGCCCAGTGGCGCAGTGGTTAAGTTCCCATGCTCCGCTTCTCAGCGGCCTGGCGTTCACTGGTTCGGATCCTGGGTGTGGACATGGCACTGCTTGGCATGCCATGCTGTGGTAGGCGTCCCACATATAAAGTAGAGGAAGATGGCCATGGTTGTTAGCTCAGGGCCTGGCTTCCTCAGCAGAGAAGAGGAGGATTGGCAGTAGTTAGCTCAGGGCTAATCTTCCTCAAAAAAAAAACGACACATATGTAATGCCTTGAACACATTTCGTCACTTCCTTTCTAGTAACCTCACCCTAGTTAGGACCTGTTACAGTTAAATTACTAAAACAGCTTCCTCACCTCCTCTAGTTTTCCTTCCCCACTCGCTTACTTCCAATTCATCCTTTCATCTACTGCCAAATAAATCTTTTGATTCTTGCCATAACGTTCAAATATTCAGTATAATTCATGTGAACTATTGATGAGCCAGAGATGTACGTATGATTTACAGTCTAAGCATCACTATGGTTTATTCTTCTTATAGATCATGAGCCATTGATTGTAAAGACAAAAATGACCAGCTTTAAGGTCTCCCAGTGGCTCCATATTGGTCAGGATAATTTTGGCTTAGCCTGCAGTAGCAACCAATCCCAAAGGATCAGTGCTTTTAAGCAAAAATTAGAATTTTAGAGACCTTGCATCTGCCACTACAAGCCTGAAGCCTTCCCAGCACTTAAAACCTCTTCTGATGAGATCTGCAGTGATATTAACAACGCGATCTTCAGATATTGTCTAATGAAATGTGTCAACATATGGAAGATCTGCAAACGCACTAAACAAATATTTTCAAAGTGCCAAGGCATGATGTTAGAAAATCACGCATGGCCACAAGATTCCTTCAACGTGCAAGAGAGGCCAATGGATTTAACGAAGCAGAGTACAAAAAGCTCATTAATATCATTTCAGACTCTTCATTCCAACACTTTAAGAAACTACCACTTGTCAAGTTCAAAGGAGAATATCCACACTCTCCAAAAAGGTTATTAAAATATCCCTCCCTTTTCCAACTACATATCAATGCGGGACCAGATTTTCTTCATATACATTAACCAAAACAGCATATCACAACAAAGAGAATGCAGGGGCAGACATGAAAATTCAGCTGTCTTCTATTAACTCTGACAGTAAAGAAATTTGAAAAAATGTAAATTATGTCACATTTCTCACTAACTTTTGGGGGAGGTGATTATTTTTAACATATTGGTTTACTATTATTTTTAAATTAAATACTAAATTTTTAAAAAATTTCTCTGTTCTAATCTCTAAACGCATAAATATCAATAGAACAAAAACAAATCAGTGTTCTCAATACTTTTTAATAGTGTTAAAGGGTTCTGACACTAAAAGATCTTAGAATCATTGGTCTAAGCCTCCAATTTCATTTTCTTCCTTTCTTTTGGTCCCTGCAGATAAAGGGTCTCTTTTTGTTGCCTAAACTAAACCTTTCCCTGTGGGCATATTAAATACCATTTATTTATTTATTTGGCTATTTAGTTTTTGTTTGTTTCTTCAGGATCCAGTCACTTTAATACGCCCTAAATTGTTAATTCTAACAGTTTTTCAATCGATTCTTCTGCTTTTTAGGTATACAGTGACATCACTGGAAGATAATAACTGAATCTCCTTTCTAAGCTAGAGCTTTATTCCTATTTATTTGTGTCATTGGCTACTACCTACAGAACAATATTAAGTAACAGCTCAGTGGCAATCATTTTCATCTTATTCCTAACTTTATTAAGAATATCTCCAGTTCTTCTCCACCAAATAAAATGGTGACTGTTGGTTGGTAATGCAAATGTTTCATTATATTAACAAAGGACCCTTCTGGTCCTGATTTGGTAAGAATTTTATCAAGAAGAGATGTTAAATGTAATTAGATTCTTTTGGGGTTCGATAAACAGAATGTCCCAAAGACGTCCACATCCTAACCCCCCAAACCTGTTACTATGTTACCTGACATGATAAAGGGTACTTTGCAGATGGGATTAAATTAAGGACCTTGATATGGAGAAATTACCCTGGATCCAGATGGACTCAATGTGATCACAAGGGTCCATACGAGAGGGAAACAGGAGGGTAAGTCAGCATAGATGTGATGACAGAAGAAGAGTTTGGATGGATGAGAGGAAGGGGACATGAGCCAAGGAATGCAGGTGGCCTCCAGAAGCTGGAAAAGCATAAAAATGAATTCTCCCCTAGAGCCTCCTGGAGGAACAAAGCACTGTCAACACTTTTTAGGACTTCTGACTTCTCAAACCATTCAGATAATAAATTTGTGTTGTTTCAAGCCATGGAGTTTGTGGTAACTTGTTACAGAAGCAATAGGAAACTAATAGGCATCGCTCATAATGATCATATTACTTTTATTCTGCAACCTATAACGTAATGTTCAAATTAATACATCAAGTCATAATAAATCATTGTTTCAATTGAGGATTAAAAACTTGTTTTGTTATGGGGTTTTATTATTTTAATATACTTCTATATTCTATTTTCTGATATTTATTTAGTATATTTGCATCTATGTATTATAGTAGTGATATTAATCTATAGTTTTCGCTATTTGCTAACTTTGTCATACTTTGTTACCAAAGTTCACTGGCTTCCTGAAATGACTTGAGAAATGTTCTGTCTCTCTTTATGCTCTCAACCAGCTTATATACTACGGGAATTTTTAATGATTGCAACTTTTTGAACACATAAAAATTAAAACTTGAATTTTCTTCTTTATTTTTTTCAACAGTTGTAGATCTGCTTAAATTTTCCACTTCTTTTCAGACTAATTTTGATAACTTAACACCTTGTCAAGAATTTACCTATTTTCCTAAGATTTTTCAATTGATTTGCAGAGTGCTGTGTAAAATTCTCTGAAATAATTTAAACTCTCCTATTTACTGATATATTCCCTTCTAAAATTATAAACCTCTACATTTAGTTTTCCCTTCCTTTTGTTCTTGTTTGCATATGCCAGGAGGTTTTCTGCTAATTATTCTTCTGCCTTTTTATGTTGTTGTTGTTTCCTAAAACTAAATTACTGATTAAATCATATCCTCCTTAGTTTCTTATGTTTGCTTTATTATTTTTCTTCAAACTTTTGGGGTTAAATATTAAATCAATTGAATTTCACTCTTTGTTGTTTAATAAACAAGGCGCTCCAGGCTATAAATTTGCCTTTAAGCCGTGACTCCAAAAACATCACAGAGGTTTTAATTTAGAAAGTTCTCCTTGTCTCTCTAAATACACTTTCCAAAGTTTGTAGTGTTATTCTAATGTTTTATTCTGCTTATCATATACAAGAATCATGAATTTTTAATTTAGATTTGTTCAATTAAGTTTTCTTTTCATTGCAATGCCATTAAAAAATAAAGCTTATACAGTTTCTACTCCTTGCTTTTGGTTAAGATTTTGAGGCTGTGTGTTTGGTATATGATCATTTTTTGTAAATGTTTCTGAGGTATTTTCAAATAAAATATTGTTTCTATAGACTACAGAGCTTTAATATAGGTACATATGTATATATTCTATGGTTTTTTAGTATATGTACACATATCATGATCATAAATGTAAATAAAGTATAGATATTGATATAATTATTGTGTTGATTGCATTTTTCACGTCCTTTCAGTCTTTATTTATTTTTTAACTTTTTGATCTTTCAAAGACCAAGAATAGTATACGGGAAAGCATCCCATTACAATTGTGGTTCCATCAGTCTTTCCATGTATTTCTAAGTTAATTCTGTATATAGTTTGGTATTATCTTTTTAGTTACATAATGTTTCATGACTGTTATTTTATTGTGGATGTTAGCTTTTATCAATATAAATGCATCACGTTACATGCATTTTGTTCTTAAATTCTATTTTGCATTAAAATTTCGTTGCTTCTTTTGTTCCTTTTTTGTGCGTGTGATTCTGATGTATCTTTGTCGATAACTTTATGTTTAACATTCTCTTTCATGTTGTTTTAGATGTGGTCTAGAAAGAAATCTTTGGAGAAGTCTGTAGCAAGCCTAAATTTTGTGCATGATAAGTAACATGATTTTCCAATTAGTATTTCTGAGAATTTTGCTCTATTTTTAGAATACAATAATTTCACCAATATACGCATAGTGAAATTAATATTGCTAGTGTTTCATGAGCTATTTCTATATTCTAAAATGTCAGATCTTTCTTTTGCTAATGAACCTTCTTTTGCTATATCTTTGCTTACTACTTCTGTTCATCTACTCTGTTCTCTTTTTATATATGTAGATTGGATCATATAGCTCTGTTCCTATTACCAAATGCTTTTATTTTCAATATTAATACCTTTCCTAAAATTGCAATATTTTATCATGTCTATTTTTTCATTTTTTTATTTTGTTAATTTGATTTTCTTTCTGTCAATTGTTTGTGGTCTGCTTCCCTTGAAGTTGGTAATCCAACAGTTGTGTTTTTCACATCTACACAATACTTCTGTGTCTCAATTTGTTTTCTCTTCATAATTACTTGTTAAAATCTAATAATGCATTCTTTTTAAATCTCATTGGAAACATGAATCAGAAATTTCCTAAAATTTCCTGGTGTTTCTGAACACAGATGTACTACAGAGAACATATCCTCTATTCTCTGTTTCTACAGGGCGGCTTCCCGCTTTGATCTCAAGTAACTCCCTGTTCTATTTATTGCCTCAGGTTCTGTTCAATATCGGACTTCTGAAGGAAGGAGCTCCAGTGTCGTGGTCTCATGCTTGATGTGGCCATCCTTCCCACAGCCTGACTTCACTTTTTAGGACCCTGAAAGATGAAATAGAATGTGCTGAGCTGACTTGAGAATATTGGCAATACCAGACCAGGAAAATAGAACGTTCAAAGGAATGGGGATTATATTTGACTAAAATATCATACTGAGTACACACATCTGTATCTCCTCACACCCAAAGTCCTTGGAATGATAGAATATATACTTTCAAAATGTATTAATCCACAACATCAGTGAAAAATGAGAGTGCCATTAGTAAACTAGAATTTCTCAGGAATTATTGAAAAACAGACCATAACTAATCACATTGCAAGAGAGGAAAGCAATCCCAGGAGTGCTCTGGGCTCAGCAAGAAAGATACCTAGCAAATTGCTAGGTTGATTGCCCATTGCCCAGAATAGTGGGCAGCAAAGTTATTTACCTGGAAGCCGCAGCTAATGCAATGAATACGGGTGCTAGGTCTGGAAAGGCAGTTCTTCGCCCCAGATAGCCAGCAAAGCCAGGAAGAACAGGAATCCCTTATTCCTAGAAAAATGGATTCCTGCATACCCCGTACAACATATGTATGGTTTCTCCCCTAGCACCACCAGAGACAATCCATAGATTGTAAACAGGGATATTTGAGCACAAAGGTGAACAGAAAGATAATAATCACCAAACATTTGAGGAAGCCATAAGCATAGTAGAGAAAGACAACAAAATTGTCAAATAAAGAATTAACAGCTTAGAATTAACAGTTTGGTCAGCAGAACAAACAAACATTTCAAGTATGTGTACTTGATATATTTAGAGAACTTCAAAAGGATATTTCATACACAAAAACAGAAACAACTAATGATCTTAGAAACTTTAAATATGCTAGTCAAAAGTTTTTAAGCAGTAATTTTGAAAGCCAGATGGAATAAAAACAAAGCTAAAGAATGAATTCAGAAACTGAAAGAGCAATCTGAAAGATTCTTCTAAAACATGACACAAAAGGACAAAGTAATGATGACACTGTACAAGAAAATCTAAGGCATAGAAGTAGCAGAGGCATAAATTCCAACATCTATAACACTATTTACAGAAAGAGAAACAAACAGAACGAAGGAAAGGAAATAATCAAGACAATATTAGAAGGAAATTTCTCAGAGCTAAACGAAAAAAAGACATATGCCTCTGGGCCCACCCAGGGCTCAACAGATTGAACGAAAAGAGATACACATGAAGATAAATCATGGAGTTTCAGAACTCCAAAGAAAGGGAAAATTCTGAAGTTTCCATGAAGAAGTAAACAGGTGACCTACCAAGGAACGAGACTCATTATATTGGTTATGAGATTTCTCAGCAGCAACTTATTCTAGAAGACAAAGAAGCAGTGCCTTCAAAGAATGGGAAGGACACTTCTTTAAACCTAATCTTGACCCAGCTAAATTTCTAATCAATTATAAGGGGAAAATAATGGCATATTCAGGAAAACAAAGACTCAAAATGTCTGCCACCCTCATATCCTGTCTAAAAATAACTACTTGAGAATGTTCTGTTTTATACCAATGAAAATCTCAATGAAATGAATTATAAAATGACCAAAGATGCTTCAAAAAGTAGTAGAAAATCTGAACAGAATAATTTCTATAGAAGAAAACTTTAAAATTTATGCTTAAAATTGTACCAAAACCAGATGATTTTATGGAAAAGTCTTAGTAAACACTTCCCAGGACAGATAATCCCCATGAGCATAGAAAAATAGGGAAATGTGGAAGTCTGCCCAACATATTCTTCAAGGCTAGCAAAATCTTAATACCAAAAATTTGACAAGGATAAGACAATAAAATAAAACTGTAGTCCAATTTCACTTATTATATAAATTCAAGAATTATTAATAAATGAATCCCACAGTCCAGCCACAAAATAAAACATTGTTATCAAATAAAATTTATCACAGAAATGAAAGGCTGATGCATCACTGGGAACCTAATTTACTATCGTAATTCGGTATAAGAGGTAGATTAAAGGAAAAAAAATGATATGATAACCTCAATAGACGCCAAGAATTTTTAATAAAATTCAACTCCTGTTATTGATTTTAAATGGTGATTAAATGCTCCTGCCACTCCGAAATCCTATCATCCCAATGAAAATGAGAAGTCCATTTTTTTTAACGTCACCCAGCATGACCCCCACTTACAGAGAACAGCTACTTTCTAAAGAATTTTGGTATTCCCTCACTGATGTATTAAATTCCTTGTTGAAGAGAATGTTCTCTGGGCATTCTTGAGAAATATAATTAAAGAATGAGCAAGCAGGTTATACATAATCCCACTGCAACATTTTTATCCAAGCAATTATTTTTATTCCTTCCTCCATAAATTACCAAAGAATTTCTGGTAACTCAACTTCATTTACTGCAGGCTACCACAAAGAACAGATTTCAATCGATCATCAGAGAAAGCTGTTAGAACCATTCCCTGCTGCACTGCATATTTGTAAGTCACCTGTGCTTTGCTGTGTGGTTATTTGCTACCATTGCATGACTAGAAGAGTCTCTACTGAAAGACCAGAACATCTCCTCGCTCTTAAACATTTGCATCCCCTATAATATTTAGAAAAGCATCTTGTACATACCAGATGTTAATAATTCTTTTTATATTACCTTAATATTAATGAATAATAATAAAGATTTGATGCACATCTTAAATAACACATACTAAACCTTCAAAACAGTTTTAAGAAACAATAAATAAATATTTTAATTAAAAAGTGTTATACATTTAACTTTATTTTAACCAAATGGGTAAATAGGGAGGGCTTTGTTTTTCTCATTTAATTACATTTTAAGGCCTGAATCAACCTTTTCTCTGCACTTGGGACCTTCCCGTCTTCCAACAGGCTAAGTTCTTTGTCAGTGTATCAGCTGCTGTATAAAAGCCATGATGTATAAAGTGAGATACAGACTGGAACCCTAGACACCTGGAAAAGCTAATACCTAATTCCTTAACATCCACAACTATGAGCTACGTAGCTGCCATTGCAGAAAAGCACATTTTCCATGATCAGAAATCACAACACGGATTTCCCCAGTACCCACTTGACTAAAGTAACACATTTGAGGGTTTGTGGTAGAAATTAATGATCTTAGTAGTACTCCAGTGGCCTGGAATCCTTAATGAACATCCCTAAACTCTTTATGTAATGCTGAGAAGAGACATCAGCACTATGGGGAAAAAAGAAGCCCATAATTACTTAACTTTTTATTTAAATCATGTTATGAACTGATTAGTCTCTCCTTACATAATTTGGAATATAGACTTCCCTATTCCTGAAGGTGTCATGGTGTTAAGGACACCATACTTCCTGACACATATGCTTGGAAGAGTAGGGAAGAATAAGTATTTAAAAAGTATCCCTGGGGGCTGGCCCTGTGGCCTAATGGTTAAGTTCAGCACACTCTGCTCCAGTGGTCCAGGTTTGGTTCCCAGGTGCCGACCTACAGCACTCATCCGCCATGCTGTGATGGCAACCCACATACAAAATAAAGGAAGACTGGCACAGATGTTAGCTCAAGGTGAATCTTCCTCAAGCAAAAAGAGGAATATTGGCAACAGACGTTAGCTCAGGATGAATCTTCCTCAGCAAAAAAAAAAGAAGAAGAGGAAACAAAGAAAAAGAAAGTATCTCTGTGTCCAGGAGCTCAAGTTCTATGCGAGAAATGAGTCTTTGCATCTTTACTTTAGTGAAGCCAACTTCTATGTCAGTGGCCAACCTCCCAGCTCCAGTCTATCAAACGCTAATGGAAAATCATAATGAGCATTTGAATAGGCAAGAGCTTGACAGACAAGACACTGCTGTATATTTAGTCATTTTGCAAACTGCCTCTATCTTCAGAAAATTAGGCTTGCACACTTTCCTTCCTGCCATCTCATTTTTTTCAACTTAGTTTTGAAGTCACAGGGCAGAATCTGATTCATACCGTTAATGTCTCTTTGTTCTTGGTTCTACTGCTTTCACAAAAATGCCGTAGGCGGTTCACCAGAATGACTAATTTACTGGAGAAGTTATCGGAGTCCATTCAGTTGCAACTATAAAATAATTCAAGTAAGACAATGGCGCCTGCTAGCACTCCATCGTGAAGGTTTGTCCCTGAAACTATTTGACTCACCCTAACATATTCATCCATGAAGTTAAAGATCTCATCCAGAATGCCCTGCTCATAATCAATTTGTCATTCCTGTTATAAATTAAGAGAGTAAAACAAAGGAGATTTTTTTAAAGGTAAAACAAAGTCAAAACATTTTTCACACCACTCAACTGAATTTTGCATCCCAATATTTAAATATTTTAAATAATAGTTATATTATAATATTTAGAAGCAAAATTGCCTTCCCTGAGTTAGTTTCAAAAGGAGTTCTTGTTGTATTGCTCTGGTAGGTGTGAAATATTGAAGAATCCATGTAATACACTGGGTTTACCATTTTAATTTTTTAAAGAAATGTTATTCATTATGAGCATAACAAGAAATACCAATAAGCTTAGACTTAGAATGTAAATATGATAAAATTACAGGAATTGTCTTGTTTGCCATTGCTAAAGCAGTGCTGGGTCACCCAGACGCATGTACTTCCAATGGGTTCTGTTAGACAAACTATATTTTATAATAATTCATCTGACACCAATGGGATTTTCTTCCAGTACTGAACTCTCAAACATTTCACAACTGATTTTATCCATATTGAAAGAGAGGAAGTTTAGTCTTAAGCCATTCAATATTAAGAATTATTGTTTCTCTACAGCATTAAAGGTAAAGGATTGGAATTAGATTATTATAAATAGTAGTTGTCAAAACATTCAAACTTTTAGCATCTACCTTTCCAGAAAACTGCTACTCAAAACCAAATTAATAAATAGATATTAAAAGAAGACTAGAATGTAAACAGATAGATATAATAGAAGAATATAAAGACTAGAAATGTGGCAGAACGCAACATTTCCTGTCTCAAAACTTTTAATATTGTTTATGTTGCCCCTCCCCTTAGTAAATAGAACCTATGCATATAAGACTGGGAGGGATTAAACAGAAACATTAGAAAGGGCTGAGAAATATCAGCTCAAACATCAGAAGAATATAATTCCATAAAAACCTCTCTTGTCCTGCCTCCAGTCCCCAAGCCCACCCCTCAGCTCTTACTCTTCCCCCACCTCCCTTGTCTTTGTAAAAATATTGAACTATTTAAAGTTCCCTAAACATGACAGGCCTTCTCACATATCCTTGCCTTTAGGAATAATATTTCCTCTTCCCTGCTTCCGATAAATTCCTGTTTGACTACAGTTTAACCCAAATATAACTTCCTCTGGGAATCTTTCTCCTACGGCCCCAGAAAACCTAGATTTTCTTTCCTTTATGTTCCCACCATGTGTTATACAAGGTATATTATTAGAAATGCTCTCATTTTACTCATTTTACCATAATTGTGTGCACATTTTCCTCCCCACTAAGCACTTTTTTGAGAGCAAGAATTCTATCTGATTCATTTTTGTATTCCTAACATTTATTACAGTGCCTGGCATACTGTGGATGATCAATAGATTTTTTTAAAGAATAAAATGAAGGAATTAAAATAACAATGCTATAAATTCTGCCTGAATTTTCATGAAAGATGTTTTGAAGTGGGAAATAAGAAAGTATATATAAATAGGGCTTTTATGAGTATTTCTAGGTGGGGACTCCAACACGGCAACTCTAGAAACAATAGGAGTTGTCAGGAAACCAAATTCAACACAGGGAGATAATATCTTCATAATATCTTCATGGAAGAGGACTCAATACTGATCCATAGGAGTTCTTTTTGTTACAAATTTTAGAGGTAGGTAAAGGAGGAGAAAAAGTCATCCACAAAAGAGGTAAGAATGAAGCCAGGAGAGTGTGCGGGAAGCTGAGTAAAAGGTCCCTCATGAGGGAAGAAATAGTCACCTTAGTGAAATGCTGCTAAGAAGCAGAGTAAAATTAACACATAAAAGTGTCCCTTGGACTGGAAAATAGGAGGCTTTTGGTGACATTGACAAGAACAACTTGTTTTCAGTGCTGAGATGAAAACTGTATTATAGTACATTAGAAATTAAATGGGAGGTGAGAAAGTGCAGGTAGCACACACATTTAAGTAGTTTGAGAAGTTTGGCTGAGAAAGGGGAGAGAGAAATGAGAAGGGGCTAGTTGAAAGGAAGGTGCAGCCAAGAAAAAACTGTTTTTATCGTGGAAGATATGAATGATCTATCAGAGAGGGAAAGATTGATATGGCAGGCTTGGCCGTTGTTAAAGGAGCTTCATTCTACCCATTAAGAAGAGGATGGGTGTGGAAGCAAGGATGTTCCTGGATATGGTAACAAGAAGACGAGAGCTAATTTCATCCCAAAACTTACAGGGTAACAATTAACGCCATGTTCATTATTCAGCTCATGCTGAATGGATACTGTTTACATCTGTGTCAGTCAGGACAGGCTATGTTTTGCAGAGGTAACAGACAATAGCAAAATTTCAACAGCTAGCAATAACAAATGTGTGTTTCTCGTTCACATTATTGTGTATATTACAGGTCAGCTGTAACTTGGTTCCACTTTGCTCTTTATCTGGAACTTTGCTGCCTGTCATTCAGAGGGAAGAGAGAATAGGCAAACTATGTCCCCGCTCTTAAAGCTTCTGCCTGGAATTGACACACCTCACTTCTGTTCATATTTTGTTGGCCAAACCACATCAAAAGGCCATAACTGCATTAAACAGGGCAGAGATGTATAACCTTCCTGTAGGAAAACACTGCAGAGAAAGCCACGGAACAGGGGTGAAGAGTGACATAATCTATGACAAGTCGTATAAACAGTTCCTTCATGTCTTTCAATTAAAAAGTCTGAGGCAGGGACCAGCCCTGTGTGTTCAGATCCCCAGTGTGGACCTGCTCTGCTCATCAGCCGTGCCGTTGAGGCATCCCACATACAAAAAATAGAGGAAGATTGACACAGATGCTAGCTCAGGGTTAATCTCCTTCAAGCAAAAAAAAAGGAAATATAAAAAAAGAGGAAGACTGGCAATGGATGTTAGCTCAGGGCGAATCTTCCTCACCAAAAAAAAAAAAAAAGAAAACCCCAAAAAACAAAACAAACAAAAAAAGTCTGGGGCAAAACTAGTATCCCCAGTCAAGGATTTTTTTATCCTGTGACCACCTATTCTCCACAACCACGCTCACTAGATTAAAATCACTAGTGTATTTAGAACCTTCACTGGGCTATTGCCACCACCTAAACTGTCATTCCGGCTGTAACTCTAGTCTTCCCTGCGGTAGGTCATCACAGGTAATTTCTACCATTCACTCATTCAGTAAGTATTCACTATTTGCTGGTCACCTCAAGGTTATTGAGACCCACCCCTGCCATAAATGCAATTGTAATGTCTTCCATATGATAAATGGATAAAATTTTCTGTTTAGGATAACTTTCACGTGGCTGAATATCTCCTAGGCTTGAGAAAACTGTAGGAGAGATTACATGTGAAATCTGGAAGTTGGCTTCTAAATTAAATTATGCATATACTATATTCTGTGACAACTAAATGGATTTTCTCTTTCTTGGAAAAGGCAGAAATGCTTATGAGAAATTCTATCCTTTGTGCCTGAATTGTGTCATTTTTATTCAAAACAGCATAACCAGTAGAAAAAAATTATCACTTTATTAATTAATTAGATGATTGCATAGGATGGATACATTGGGGAAACATTAAGAGATTAAGCCTTGTTCTGCTAAGGTTCAAAATGCAGACAGATAATTTTAAGTTGTAGAATTCAATGACAGATAAGAGAAAGAAAGCAAGGTTGAACTAGCTCATCTAGAAATGAAGAAATATAAGGCTTCCATAAGCCTTCCATAAATTAAAACCCCTCATTGGTAACTGAGCAGCATAGCAATAAGATAGCAGAAAATTTTCCAGCAAATATGGTTTACCCTTTAAACAAAGTTCTTCACGGTATTTTCCTATATTTAAAATGATTCCTGTCCAGGGCGTATTGCTACTTTGTATTCCTCTTGATATTTTCATTTAAAAGAGAGCCGCTGTGCAAAATAATGTCCTTGTCTGTCCCTTCCTCATACAAACCTCCAATCAAATTTAATAAAGCTAGTTTGATACAATGCCAGCCTACACTTGGTTTACCCTTGGTCGACTTTAATAGGGTCAAAAATATTTTCGCATTGGCAGTGTACGCATTAATCATTTTTCCAGAGGATTTAGAAAATTGGAAGAGACAAGGCCAAGCAAAATTTTAAATTAATTGGGCCTACCCCAGCCTTCCAGGGTCACCTTGTGGCAGTTGTCCCACATTTTCCAGGTCACGGAGTTCCTGTGTTTCCTACAGCTGCCACGAGGAGAGATCCATGCTGTGGGCACACAAAGGTGAAAGAATTTCTCTCAGAAAGTGCGAATTTTCCTACGGCAACCACAACAATTGCAGTTTCCAGATTGTAGCCAGATACCAACCACTTAAACAATGCATGCTCGCCTGACGCCTCCCCTTGCGCATTTTCTAATCGAGTAGTCAGGAAAATTTGCAAACACTCTGTCATTTACCATAAATCCGCTGCCTACTTACAACCACAGAGTAATTAATTTTACTACTGCTCAGAATTATTAATTTCAGCCAGAAAAATCTGTTTTCGCCATTGCTGCATCCCTTATTTTTTTCCTCCATCAATACTCATCAAAAAGGTCGAACCAGTTTTCTTATAGGGGAAAGTTTATTCAGAGAAATGTTATTGAGAATCTAGACGATAGCAGTCAGGGAATCTATATTTCTAGTTGTAATCTACAATCACGTGCTCCCGGGTGTCTGGCTGACTCACCAGATGAAGCTGGCAACATAAAATAAAGGCTTTCGTGACAGTAGTGATACAGTGGTCCCTAAAGCCTTACTATTGATAAGCAGCCCACCTCATGGTTTGGTTCTTCTAACATAGGTAGCCGATGGGCTCCACCCTCAGTGCGGAAAAGACTCGGAGCCTTTTGAGAAAATTAGCGAATATTTTTCACTTGCTTAAATGATTTTGGCATTTGACAGAAAAGAGAGTAAGAAGCTTTACCAAGGATAAAAATAACTTGTAGTGGAATACACAATTATGAATACACTAGTATGAAAATCTCAGCAATCACGTGTATCTCTAACACACACAGAATGAAAATTGAGCGTTAAATATGGTGCATTTTATCTGGGTAATGCTAAATCTGGCACTCTCTCGTTCGATATTAGTATCCTGCTAAAGCAGCTGCATGATATGTCACAAGAATGTCCATGTTATAAATATGTAATGAGCATGAGAAAATTGGTACAGCTTTGTCTGACTAATGGCCAGATCTCTCCCTATCAGTAGCAGGAACACATAGCTAACGCAAGTATTGGCACTTTAATTGCCATGGAAGATTTCGTTTCCGCTTTCCACTGCATGAGTGATCAAGAAAAAAATGAAGGGAAAGTAAACTAACATCCAGAGATATAAACATGACTCGCTGGGAAATCAGACGTGGTTAAGTAAATTCCAGGATGTTTGTGGTTATCTGGGTCTAAACACTGCTGAGAGTTCTGATGGCTCTTGTTTTTAACTATTTTTCCTCTGGGTGCTTCTTAGTCCAAGTACATTCTTATGGAGACCTTCAACCTTTTGATTATGAACAGGCTGATTATTGTATATTGAAGAGATGTCAGTCAGTATTAATGAAATTACCTAGCAGAGTACAAGATGCTCTCACCAAGACCATGATCTAGTGAAAAAATGATTTTAGAACAAGGTTGAGAAAACCTTGTTACCATCTTTGTACTGTATCTTTTCTTCATAATGCGGGAGAGTCATTCTGAGATGATGTAACTACTGTTATATTCAAATTTGAAATTCCTATAAAGAGACCACGTCGCAGACACATAGAAAAAGATCATAAACAAAGGAAAAATATGTCACAAGGAGAATTTTTTAAATAAGATGAGCTGCTTGAACTTAACTACTTGGGAACCTTGAGGCATTTGACACACACTCTTGAGGAGAGCTGAGAAGTAAGAGCCTAAAACCTTTGCACTCAGTGCGTGGTCCAGGCTCACAGGATCTGCATCCCCTGGGTATCTGTTAGAAATGCAGATGCTCAAGCCCCACCTGGACCTACTGAATCAGAATCTCATGTTAACAAGATCCAGAGGATTCGCATGTGCATTAAAGTTTGAGAAGCACTGGTCTAAAACATAGCTGTGGAAGGTAAAGAAATTTCACAGATATTACACAAATCATTGCCGAGAATCAGCTTTTCATCTCTATTTCCACTGAGCTAATTGCATTCCAGGTCTACACTTCTTTTTTTCCTCCACATTTTCCACACACAAAAATAATTTTGTTCCGGACATGGATACAATGCACATACCTTCAATAAACTTGTATTTCGCGTCAAGGGTAGGCCCACTTGAAAGAAGGAAGCATTGTGAACTTAACAGTCAAGCAAAGGGAAAAAAACCTAACATCTCTTTGGTGCTATTAAAGTGTCTGGGTTTGTATTCCACGGACTTTCTCATCTCTTCTGATCTGGCCTCTTGTTTAGAGTGGCAGATTTGGCAAACATGTCTTTGGAGGTAATCTTTCATCGTCTTCATTACAAGGCAAAGCCCTGAATACTCCCAAACTGATGAAACAAAAGCCATCTTTTTTTCTTCAATCCTTAAATTTTCTGGGCTCTGATAAAGGTTCATGAAAAAACAGAAATGTTTTTTAATCACTGTGATAAATAATTCAAACACTGTGTAACTAAGCTAGAAAGAGAACAGAGTTCAACCCCACTAATTAGTCATTACAAACTACTGACTTGTACAATAATATCAGTGGTGTTTCTGCCATAAAATATTAGGGAGTTATGTCTGAGATATGGAATTAAGGTACAGGACTTTTCAAAACACATGATTTTCCTGCTGGAAATATTTGTTGCTAAATTGAGCCATCACTGAGATATTGTGCTGTTCAATATTACTCTCCTCTATTAAATCCAAACATTTAAACTTTAATTCATGATATTTTTGCTCAAAGCAGCACTGTGCTGATCTTCACTGTATTTTGACAGCAAACTGAATTCTTGTTCACAAGTATAGGATTTGTTTAGCTTCAGGCATCTGTGTTTGGATTACAAGAATGCTGATTGGTTCACTGCCAGGGGCACCCAAAGGTCAAGCTGTCCTTTTAAAAGTCTCTCTCTCTCTCTCTCCTTTGTCTCATTAATCAGAGTTAAAAGATAGAGGAAAAGGCAGTGACTTCAAATCATTTAATTCTTTTTCAGGATATTTTTAAAAGCAGAGTTCAGTGTTGGTGTGAGGTCGAGTCGATGTGAGTACAGATCACACTGGCACACTTCTGACAGGTGACCTGAAACCTTTCAAAGTGACATCTGTCACAGAGACAGACACAAGTTTTTTAGCCTGAGAGCTTGTTTTCCTGACATTTCATTTTTCATCAGATTTTGAGAGAAGGGAAAAAAGATGAACTTGAAAAAGTCTTGCCGGGGGCAGAAAATAAGATCAGGTTTTCTGCAGCTGCCTGACTCACCTTTAAAGGTCAGAGGTCTAGCAAAAGTGAACAAAAAAGATCTCAGTTTGATGTTATTGGATAAAAGGATATGTTATTACTTTAAATACGTTTCTGAGACTTGCATAACCATTAGGTAGCATTACAGGAGAGATGGAATCAGAGTGAGATTACAGATCCATTTTAAATCCCAATTTTAGAGTTTAGTCATGGAGTAAATCAAATCCAACCTCACCTATTCATCTGGCACAAAAGATGAAATCCACAGGTGCATGAATTTTCTCATGAATTGAATAATTTCCTGCTCCTATGCTATTGAAATGGCCAGTGAAATTTAGACAAGGTATTGAAATTCTTACTTTGGACTAGAGAGATTTCTGCATTAAAATTGTTACATGGTTTAACCTGACTGAAAAACATCAGGAAAACATACTATTGAATAACAGAAAGAGAAAAGAACTTGGAGTCCAAAAATATCTGGGTTATAGTCTTGGCTTTACTAAAGATGTGATCTTAGGCGAGGGACATTTCTGTTTCAGTTTTATCATCTATAAAATGAGAGAAATAATATCTATCTTGTGGAGTCCCAGTGAGGATGAAAAAGGACAATGTATTTGCATGCTGCCAAATATAAAATAGTGTATTGACGAGCAGAAACTGTTACGCTCATTTTTTCTATTCCAGTGCTGAATGCAGTACTTGACACGAAGTTAGCGTTCAATAAGTGGCTCTTGATTTGAAATGAAAGGTAGTACTTTCCTTATTATCAGATAACCAATTTTTTTTAACTGAGTCCAGGAAATTTTTCTATGAGGTACAGCATGGTTGAAGGTTGGGAAATATATTTCTGTAGACTATCTACAAATTCGGATTTAGGAGCACTAACTTTAGTATTCACTAAGAGACTAAGCACATATTAGACCATAAAATTTTCAAGCCCAAGGAATCAGGCAAATCAAACTTATTGGGACAGAATTGTCCACATTTTCTAAAATGATGGCTTACATATTGCTAACTGGCCAGCATTCCCTTGAGTAGCAAATGAGGAGTTTTTAGCCATAATGCTCCTTATAGCAGAGAATCTGAGAAGGTACAGAATTTAATTATCCTGGATCTGGCCAACTTATTTTAAAAATCAGGATTATCTTGATAAATAAGTCATCAAAACAGTCTCAAAACGCTACTTGTATATCATCCTGACAACACTTCTCCACAAAGACAGAACATTGTAGAATATGTCTTACATGTTTATGATACTTAATATATGGTGTTTATTATTAAACTATTCAACAAATTAAGCAGAAAGTGTATGACAAGGTTAAGACCCTCAGACCTGAAGTTTGGGTTGTGACATCTACTCCTGTAGGTAAATTGGGGTCCAGAGCTTAATGCTCTATTGATAATCCTACCTTTTAATCTTATTTCCGATTCTACTTTTTGGATACTTCACACTAATATATATAAGCAAATGAAACTAATGTGTGAGTATTTCATGTCAGAGAAATCTAGTAGTGTGCATTTTAGAATATGAAGCAATGAAAGATATAGTATTTATCTGATCCTGTTATTTCAGATATTCAGTGTCTGTTCTTCCTTAAGTAGAACCATAATCATCATACTACATTTCAATTCTTAGTTTTGAAAAGAGACTCTACAAAAATAGTGAAAATAATTTGGATCAATCCTTAAATATATTTTTTAACCTCCTTAGTGTGTCCTATGTTGCTGTTTGGGAAAAGTTGCCTTGTTTTTACAGTTAACAGTCGCTCTGTATTATTTTCCTGACAAACCTGAGAAAAACTTTTCTACACAAATTTAGTTTAGTTTATTTTATGAGATATATTCTGCATACGTTGGACACTCGACAGTTGTTTTGATGGTAGCTATTTTAGTACTGATCACAGAACATGGCTGCATGAAAATGTTAATCTATACTACCTGGAACCACAAAATTATAGAACCATCTAAAGAACAAGTATATAAAAATTTCTCCCAGTGAATTTTATAGTACTTTGGGGATCTCACCAGCCTTCCTTGACATTCTAAGTTACTTTCTCTAGATTAATAAATATATTGTCCGGAATCATAATCTGTTTGTGTCTTTTAATATCATTCTTTGCAATTTTTGATGTGTTTTCCAATACTAGGATTTTAAAGGAACAAATACATTTTTATTATTTCTGAACCTGTGTATAATCTCAGATGTATAATGTGTACATTTCTGCTTCCTTAACATTTATTTATTCACAATTGCACAACATTCAGGGAATGGAGTTGACAAGTGCTACTTGATTTCCAAGAACAGGCAGGACCCATTTATGAGACTTTTAAAGCCATTCTTTTTCAAAACAAAAAGTGACATTGTTCTAACGTCATGTGAACTAAAGTGCCAGAGTTCAATTTCAGTTCAGAAGTACAAACCCAGAAGACATGAGTGGGTTTCCAATTTGGTGAAATACTTTGGATCTAGCTTCTGAACTGGAGAAGAGAAATGATACAAACAAAGTAACACTTCAGAGTCTGTGAACAAACAGACATTTCATCCGCTGGGCGGCTTTGGACAAGTAGAAAGGGCTGTTACGCCTTTAACTTATTTCCTCTGCGCCCCACTCTTTGAGTCAAGAAAAGAGGCTCTGTGACTTAAACAGGGCCTACATCTGATCAGGAAAACAGACTGTGGCGTGGCCATTAGAACCTGTCTACCTCTGCCTGTCCCCTCAACCCGTCGCCCTCGTGTGAAAGCAGCCTTCACCCACTGCGAAGACTCACAGAGGACACTCTTACCTCTACCCTTTCCTTAAGGCAATGCTGCACCAAACCTGTCTCTAGCCCACCCTGTGCCTTTGCCGCATCTTTGTACTCTGTGCCAGTCTCTGACCTTGCCAAGAAAGTGTCCCATTTCAGATATTTTCTTCCTAAAAAATAGACAGGTTTTTTTTTTTTAATTTTCTGATTACATCAGCAAGACATACATGTTCATCGGAGATAACTTAGAAAGTAACATCCAGGGTCACATTTGCTTTCAGTCACTTTCTCCTGAGCTTTGTTTTAAATACACGAGGACATTCACAATATATGCTTTCATATTCAGCTTTTTTCATCATATCATAAGCATTTCCTCATCGCTATAAAAATTTTTTCAAGATAATTTTACTAGTTACATAACAGCCTCTCAATATAATTTCAATGGTGTATTTTACGTCCTTTGTCCTCTTTCCATTTATCACCTAGTGAGTTTTTTAGTCATTTTTAAGTCATCTTATATGTCCTTAAAGATTAAAAATTAATCACTTGTTCTATTCAAAAATATTTCTGAGATTATTACTTGTCTTTTAAGCCACTTAAGATTTTTTTGGTGTCTAGAGATTTTTAATATTTATGTTGGCAAATATATTGATCTTTGATTTTCTTATTTTTTTTGCATTTGCTCATTTTTTTCTACTTTGATTTTTCCCGTTGCTTTTTAAGCCTGCAAGTTTTTCCCCCATAGCAAAAATTCACCTGTATTTTCTTCCTGTTTTAGAAAAGCAATGTTTAACATTGATTATTGATGAAACTGAGTGCTGAGTACATGGAAATTCATTATACTATTCAATCCACTTTGCTATATGTTTAAAATTCTCTGTATTAAGAAGAAAAAATAGAAACTGTTCTGGTTTCTTTTTATCCTATAGAGACTTACTTTTTCTAAATTATATCTTTTCTGGGTTCTGATGGAGACAGAGCTGACTTGAAGTAAAGTGTTCATGTACGCCAGTTGTTCCCAAAGTTTGGTATCCACAAGAATCACCTGGGGTATTTGTCATAAGATTTTAATGCAAAGGCTGGTGTGAGACCCAGGAATTTGCATTTTCACAAGCACTTGAAGTGATTATGCTGAGATAGTCTATGGACCACACCGGAATTGTGTGCTCCATATTTTAAAATTAGATGAGTGATTTCAACACATGGTGCTGGAACACATGGATATCTACATGCAACAAAAAAAAATGACTTTCCATCCGTATCTTTCACCACGTATAAAAATTAACTCAAGGGGCCAGCCCAGTGGCGCAGTGGTTAAATTCGAACGGTCAGCTTTGGCGGCCCTGGGTTAGCTGGTTTGGATCCTGGGTGCAGACCTATGCACCACTTGTCAAGCCATGCTGTGGCAGGGGTTCCACATAAAACAGAGAAAGATGGGCATGCATGTTAGCTCAGGGCCAGTCTTTCTCAGCAAAAAGAGGAGGATCAGTGGCAGATGTTAGCTCAGGGCTAATCTTCCACAAAAAAAAACCAAAAAAATTAACTGAGAAAGATCACATAAGACACTAAAAATAAATGGATACAGACTTAAATGTAAAACCTAAAACTATAAAACTTCTGGAAGAAAACGTAGGAGAAAATCTTTGTGGCCTTGGGTTATGCAAAGATTTCTTAGCTATGACACTAAAAGCATAATCCATAAAACACAAAATTGACAAATTGGATCCAATCAAAACTAAAAACTTCTGCTCTGGAGCCAACTCCATGGCCGAGTGGTTAAAGTTCCACATGTTCAGCTTCAGAGGTCCAGGTTCACGGGTTCAGATGCTGGGCATGGACCTACTCCACTCATCAACCATGCTATGGAGGCATCCCGCGTACAAAACAGAGGAAGATTGGCACAAATGTTAGCTCAGGGCTAATCTTCCTCAAGCAAAAAAATGGGAAGATTGGCAACAGATGTTATGTCAGGGTGAATCTTCCTCAGCAAAAAAAAAGAAACCTGCTCTTTGAAAGATGCTATTATTAGCAGAGAATGAAAAGACAAGTCACAGACTGGGAGAATATATTTTCAAAGCATATGTCTGATAAAGGACCTGTATACACAATTTGGTATTTTTAAAAACCCTTAAAACTTAAAATAAATAAATAACCCAATTAAATGATGAACAAAATATCTGAACAGACACTTCACCAAAGGAGATATATGGATGGCAAGTGATCATTTGAAAAGTGCTGAACATCATTAGCAATTTGGGAAATACAAACTAAATACCATTGAGATACTATTACATACCTGTAGAGTGGCTAAAATTTAAAAAAAACAAAGATTGGCAAGGATTGAAGGAACTGGAACTCTCATACACTGCTGATGGGGATGTAAAATGACACAACTATTTTGGAAAACATTTTTTCTTTAAAAGTTAAACCTACACCTACCATACGATCCAGCCATTCCATTCCTAGGTATTTAGCCAAGAGAAATGAAAGCATATGTCCATACAAAGACTTGTACCTAAATACTCTCAGTAGCTTTATCTATAGTAGCCCAAAACTGGAAACAACCCAAGTGTCCATCAATAAGTGAATGAATAAACAAATTTTTAAAGATGTATACAATGGAAAAATACCCATCAGTAGAAAGGAATGAACTACTGATGTATACAAAGTGTATGAATCTCAAAATAATTATTCTGAGTGCAATAAGGCAAACCAAAAGAGTGCATACTTTATGATTCTATTTATGTAAAATCCTAAACAACACAAACAAATCTATAGTGACAGAAAGCAGATCAGTGATTGCTTAGGGAAGTGGGAAGGGGTGGAAGGCAGGAATTTATAAAGGGTCATGAGAAAACTTTTGGGGATGAAGAATAATTTCATAATCTTGATCATGGTGATAGTTTCATGCATACATAAATATGTCAAAAATAAAAAAAATAAAACATAAATTTGGTTAGAGCCTCCATAAAATAGTGGTCTACCTAATTTTCTTTCTCTCCTATCCCCTTCTGGGATAACACAACCTCTTAGGTTGACTGTTGCATTTTGGAGCAAAACCTAACAGACGAATTCCCAGAAGAACTGTGCAAAAGTGAAGTATAATAAAGTTAATGTGCTCTGTTTTGCGATGGACCCGTGGAAAATCAGTCTGCCTAGAAGGAGCTAGCTCTGTCATGATCTGGGTTCCCCAGCAACAAGACTCTGAGATGGAATTTCCTATGCAGGATTTTTATTAGGGAGTGTCCTTGGGATCAACCCCTGTGGAAGAGAAGCAGGATTGCATAGAGGAAGAAATCAAGCTGTGATCCAGGCCTGGGAGCTTCGGCTAACCCCACAGACTCTCTGGAGCTGAAAGGCAGGAATACTTAGAGTTAAATCCAAATAGATAACAATCATGTGACTAAAAGTTATAACACGCATAGTAGATAGCCATGAGTTCAGATGAGGCTTGATCCATTGTTCAAAGAATGTCACCAAGGACCCAGTTCCTTGCTGTCTCTCTGTTCTGCCTTCCACACACCCAGCGGCACACAGTGGCTCCATTCAGTGGTCTCCTCAGTTCCAGACTTACATGACTGAACATGAAGACTGTGGTCACAGACCTCACATCCTCCTATCAACAACTCCAGTGGAAAAGAGATCGAAAGTCTAGTAGCTGCTCTGAAAAACAAAAGACTTCTCTAAAAAAAGGGAATTTTTTTTTAATCCAGCAAAAGTCTCCACATCTC
>NC_060273.1:116440827-116472264 GCF_021613505.1 Equus quagga | reverse complement strand
GGCAGGCGGCCGGCCGAGCGACCTGGCCCCCAGCGCGGGGCCGCGGCGGCGGCGGGCGCGTGTCTGGTGCGGGGGGAGGCGGTGCCGTGGAGGCGGCTGGGTGCTCGCGTGTGCGGTGTGTCTGTGTGTGCGCGGCGCGTGTGTGCCAGAGCTTAGCGTCTCCGTGGGAGGAGAGGGAAGGAAGAGAACGTGGGAATGTGGCTTTCTCCTCTGTGTGGCACGCTCCCTGGATGAGTTTCCCGACACAGAGAGACACACACAGAGGTGGAAAGAGAAGAATACTCGCAAATAAATCATAAATAATCCCGCTTTATTGCTGCCTGATTTTCCCTTATCGGAAACCATTCATGTTTGCAGTTGCTGAGGTTATTGAGGGTCGTAAAAAACGGATTCGATCTAAACAAGAAAGATAAAAAACAAAAGCAATACTGTAGAGCCCGCAAGTACGGGAGGATTCCCGCCCCGGAGATAAATCTCATAGCCAAGCAAAACACACGAACGTTGGAAATTTAACAGAGTGCCTTAAAAATATCAAATTAAATGTAGGCGGTGGTAACATGCATGTTAACAATTTCTCTTATGATAGATGGTTCAAATTAACTTCCAGGAAAGTGCATTAACGTTGCCTTTGAAGGCTCTGGTCTGAGCCTCTGAGAACACTGCCCGCCTTTTATTATTGTAACCTGCAAGAGGGAAACATATAAACACCCGGGACAGCAGGTAATGGGGGGAAATATAAACAAAGCCAGAAAGGAGGCTGGTGGGGAGTAGAGCTGCTCAGACTGGGTCCCGGGCCTTGCCCACTGTGAGTTGGGTTAGCTGCAGTTTTACCACCATTATTGGCACTATTGTTTTTAATTTCTCCATTCAGAGAACAAATAAACCATCCTAATAAATCTATCCTAGAGCCCGGACCTCCAAAGGCCAAATTAAAACCATTCTTGAGCAGAGATGGCAAAACCCCTTTCCCAAGGCCTTCTTGAGCAGTAAGCAGTGGTGTAATCTATCAATATTTCTTGGCTTTCATGCGTGAAGAATCGTATTTACATTGTATTAAAATGACTCTTAAATTTGCACAATATTGTAATGTAGCAAATGTAGTATTAATATCGATTGGAACAGCAGATAATTTATTTAGACAAGAGCATCTCATTTGTATGCAGGGTGGCCAGAGCCGTGGACTTGGACTGCCCCCCTTTTACTTTCAGTGCAAATGCAGGTCTGCTAGTGGGAGAGGGAGTTATTCTTTGCAAGAGGATAAAGTGTGAACCTTAAAACAAATGGAAGATTTATTGAATAGCCTCCTCGGTGTTTGAATGCATTTTATCTTAATAAGTCTTCTTGATGGAAACGTGTTTTTCAAAAGTGACAAAGAGCCTGGGAAGCAGCGACTGGGCTGCTTTAGCTCTGGCAGGCCTGGGGCCTGGCTGGCTCTCCACTACCCGGCTCTTTAGCCAAATTAATCAGGAAGCGAGCCAGTGTCAGGGAAGCTGGGGTTTAAAATCCCATCCAGTGAGGTGTCTTGAAGCAGAAATGTGACTTGGAGCTGGACAGACGTCTTCTCGAGAAAGGTCTCCCCTCCCTTTTCCTGGTCCCCCCTAAGGTTCTTTGAACCCCCTTGACTTTTCTGATCTCATGCCCTTTCCCAGAGAGAGGCGAGGACTGTGCAGGCTGCAGGGAAGACTGTGGAATTATTCATGCTTTTCTTTCAACTTTCCATCCTAAAACATCCCTGTGAAAAGTGTTCCTTTTAAAAAAAAGTTTTCCCAAAGAAGTTTCTTGAACCGAGTCTTCAAGGTACAAGGGAGGCCGAGAAGTGAACAATAACATTATTTTGTTGGAAAATTGCAAGCAGAATATCTGAAAATGGAAATAGAGCTGTCAGTAGTAATTCACCCCCTCCTCCATACAACACATTTCCACTTTTGACTAAACTTGTTTTGATTACTAGCCAGAAGGGAATTCATGGGAAGCCTTCTCAAAGTCATCCAACTTTTAAGCAAACTTTGAATGATGGAAAAGACAGTTTTAGACATATTATCCAACGAGGTTTGCTCCAGCTAAGGATTTGAAGCTGGCACGGGGGTTCCCTGTGGTGGTTTTCACATTTGGCCTCCGGATGGTATGTTTAATCCTTAATATTCTGGACAGCATCCAAGGACTAGGTCGTGACCTGAACTTACTTTTTTAAAAAATTCATTAATTCATACACCTAAATATTCTCTCAAATAAATGAGACCTTCCCTGAAAGGAGCCATCTAGTTAACATAAATACAATAAATCCATTTTCAGCACAATAATAACTTTGATTTCTAGTTATGGCAGCTGATTACATCTATATTTCCTGAACACTAAACTCTTCTGAATGCACAACATGAAATACATTCTCTGCACTACAAAGGCTAAGCTGGGAGGGCCTGAGCGGTAATGGTTATTTATTTACATAATTTCTTTTCCATATACTGTAGAAGAAATATTGAGGGCTCCCACATCGACACTATCATATAAAAAGCAAGACATGGGTTTTGCACGTTCTGCCTCCTTTTCTGATCTGGAGTGTAACTCATGGAGTGTAAATATGTACTGCTTCCCTAGCTTTGCTACCACAACCACCCAATCGATCCGAGAGCTCATCCTGTCTGTCCACACGTGGGGGAATCCTGTTGCAAGAATATCCAGAGTGGGAATGAATATCTGGAGTGGGAAGCTGGGCCGAAGCTAGGGCTCCTGCCTGAGGGAGGCCACAGGGGTGGCCGCCTGGCACCTGGCAGCCGGGCCCAGCTACAGGCATTCTGCCTTCAAAGGAGGCAAGAAATCGAAGCAGCCAGCACAAGGGGCCAAGCACACCCTTCCTGGGCTTCTCTCCCTTGGAGTGGTTTAGCTGGGAGAAGGGTAGTGACCTTGCACTCTGGGGGCCCTAATCGCAAATATCAGATAAATATTTTACGGACCTGAGGGGATGCCATATGGGTCTTTAAAAAAATCTGCTGGGGTATCAGTGGGTCCTTTTCATTTTGCATTGTCTGAGGCTGAAAGGGATCTTGTGGCATAATGGGCAGATAATGCATGGAAAGCAAGATATATGTAAATATGAGTCTGCATGGTGGCCATTCACTGGAGCCAGGTTAGCAAGCAGGGCCAAGGGCAGACCTGAGGGTCCCCTCTCTAAGCAGCGAAGCCCCAAAGTGCTCCTGCCATCATCCTGCTAGCCATAAAATCTCACTGGCTTCTCAAGTCAGGCCAGTGTGGATGTACCCAAGCGGCTGGCTGGAGTAATTAGACATCTGAGAGCAACCCAGTCTGGATGTGGGGTCAAAGGAGACTTACCTCAGAAGTTCTTGAATTATCACTAGTTTTATTTGTATTTTTGCTCAAGGCCATAGCCTTGTAGATGAAGGTGTTAGAATGCTTTGTAAATCGCAGTCCTTGAAATATAAAGACATGAAGCTCAGAAACTCAGCAAACACAGGTTTCACTTTGAATCATTTGCTGTGTCTTCTTAGGGTCATACTTGCCCATCCACAATTATATTATGTCCTTTTAGGGACATTGCCATGCATGAATTTCTTCCCAGATCTATATATTAGCAAACTCTGCCTTTGATCGCTAGTCAACTTCCTGACTGGCTAAAGGTTCCTCTGTGATCTTCCTTTTTTAAAAATAATTATTATTAATATAAGAAACAACACAGGTGTTTGAACTAGGAGAGGAAGCCCTCACTTCATTCCTCTGATTCCACCTGCCTTTCCATGTGCTTGCCTCTAGTTAGTTGATATAGTATAAACTGCTTGAAAGATTGAAATCTGAAATATTGAAACTGTCTTGAAATATTTTTAGGAGACTCAGAAGAGCCTTGGTTGATGGGAGATAAACACACAGGTTTTGAGTGGCTGTCATTGTATGTAGGTGCCTTTTTCTGCCTTGGTCCTGCCGCGGGAAGCCTCTATCACCAAATCCCCCCTCAACTCCCCACCTCCCAGTTCTGAAGCAGCAGCAGCAGCTGCCTCCAGCCCAGCTTTGTGTCTGATCGCTGAAGATGTCTCCTTTCTGCAGCCTGGAGTAACTGAGCCATATTCCTCCTGATTATTATACAGCTTACAGAGATGTGACCAATTTTCAATTACTTGATCTGAGGCACAGATAGAAGTGTACACCCTCACCAAGGATTTGCTGCAGAGTTCCTGCTTGCATAGATAGTGGATCTCAAGTCCTGTATTGCTACAGCATGGGCTTGATCTGATTCCAGGCACTGCCAGCGCATGATTCCCTATCCCCTCCCATGTATTTGTTCACTACACAATCTAGGCTCTCCTTGAGGTTTCTGGTTGGGGTCATTTGGGTTTGAGCGGGGGACTCCACAAAGCCTTTAAGAACTGCCTCCAGGCTGCATATTTATTCAGGGCTCCTCATCACTCCGAAATCAGGGGCAAAAGTCCTCCTTGTAATGAGCACAGCAGAAAGATGCTCCCCTGCAGGCGGAGGACAGTTTGCTACGCACAGCAAACATGGCTCTAGCATCGTACATTATTTAATCCAAAGGTGAAAGAGGAAAAACAAAGGGACTAGAGAGGTTGCTGCCTCTGCATGTGTGTGCTGCTTTTTTCCAGCTCCTCTAGGCTTGGTGGGGGTTTGATTTATTTTATTTGTATTGGGGGCTGGGGGCAGGGAATGGTGAAGGAGTGGGGAGGCATGGAAGCGAGAATTTCTTTTCTTTTTCCTTCTATTTTTTTTTTCCTGTCGCCTTAAAAAAAATTTTTTTTAACGGCTTGTTTTTTGTGCCTTTGCTGTTGGCTGACCTAACCATGTGCCCCCTCCCCTTGTCTCTCCTTCCTGTGGCTGCTGGGGCAGATGCCTGTGGCCTGTCGGATGCCGCCCACATCGAGAGCCTGCAGGAGAAGTCGCAATGCGCGCTGGAGGAGTACGTGAGGAGCCAGTACCCTAACCAGCCCAGCCGCTTCGGCAAACTGCTGCTGCGACTGCCCTCCCTGCGCACCGTGTCCTCCTCGGTCATCGAGCAGCTCTTCTTCGTCCGTTTGGTAGGTAAAACCCCCATCGAAACTCTCATCCGCGATATGTTACTGTCTGGGAGCAGCTTCAACTGGCCTTATATGTCCATCCAGTGCTCCTAGACCTTGGGCACTTCCCACCTGCCCCCGTCCCCCTAGAGACTCAGAGGACCTGCGGGGGGCCATGGACTCCAGAGCCTCCAGGACACTGGGCAGCCGGTGCAGGGCAGCGGGGCCGGGCAGGCCTGGCAGGGGGGAGGAGGGCCGGGACGACAGAAGCAGCTCACCCTGCAGAAATGCAACCTGAGCTGCAAACCAGGAGAATAAGAGATTCTTTAAGGATCAGATCTGTGAACACATTGGAAAGGAAAGAAAAAGGACCTTGTGTCTGCCGAGAAAAAGAAAAAAAAAAATTTTGGAAGAGAGGACCATGAGAATTTTAATAAAACAGAAGGAGACTAATGGACCTTCCAGGATTTATTGCGGACGGATGTGGATATATTCTGTACAGAAAACAACACACATGGAAGTGGACTGAATCCTATGTAGAAACACACACCCACCCCAAACATTGTTATTCATTTTGTAAAATACTAGTCTTTATTTTCATTTTTTGTAAAATTTAAACATCGTATGCACATAAAAAAGGAAACAAGAATTAGGGGAAAATAACATTTTCCAAATAATTATAAAAAATTGTCCTGTGTCTATGTATCTATATCTGTTTTGTATTTTTTTCTGGTTCCAAACCAGATTTCCTGTGATTCTATACTAATAATTTTTGATATAACCCTTTGCTTCTTATAATGAGTGCGATATATGTTGTCGAGGCTGTTCTTCAAGAATTAAAATTGAAGTGAAAATTTAAACAAAAATAAAAGAATTTAGCAAAACCCACGTGTCTGGTTGCTTGACAGATGTCATCAGAGCAAGAGAAGCTTCCAATTAATTTCCACTCCAATTATTATTAGAATGGGGGGTTTGAGGGGGAAAACTTTTAAGACCCATTACCAAGTTGGCTAGATTTATTTCCTAAAACCAAGCCACTGCCTTGGCGTTTCCAATGCAGAGGGCCAGGCTCTGCGTGGGCCAGGGTTAGCGGGGAGCCCAGGGGCCTTGGTTGCCGGCTGAAGCAGTCGCAGCCTTGTGGGTGGTAGGCTGCCGCGCACAGTTGGGCCCGAGGCTGGGGCAGGCCGGCGAGCACACAGGCCAGGGCTGGGGCCCCCTGCTTCAGTGACTGCAGGTGGGAACCTGCCTTGCTGGAGAGCATGGGGGAGAGGCGTGAGCGCTGGACCTGGGGATTGCGGAGGGAAATGCCTCTGCACCGTCCCAGTGACTGAAGGATCCGGCCTCTCCCTAGCTCTGGGAGACAGGTGGGGCCTCAGTGCTGGGAGCTCTGGCGTTGCTCCCCCTTAGGGTCCACTGAAGAGCTGGCTATGGTTTGCCCTTCACTCCAGATGCTGCGACAGAGGTTCCCTGGAGGGCCCTGGAGCTCTGTTGGGTGGATGGAAGGGCCCCCCTGTGGCACTTAGGGGTGTGGACCTGGAACCTGGGAGTTGAGGAGCTAGGCTGGAGCAGGTTCTTTCCAGAAGCCGAGTTTGGGCCCTAGTGGCCCTTTCAGGGCAGAAACTGCCGCTTGAGGCCTCTCCTTGAGTGTTCCTGGGGGTTGAGGGGGCTGCTCTCTGTAACAGCTTTCAGAGCATGAATGTTTTATAGGATCCGAGTCGGCGCTGCGAGAACACATACTGCCAAGGGAGCTTTTGCTTAACGTATTAATAAAGCCAGATCTTTTAAAATAACACCTCTCACCTCCTCCCCCTCCCCCAGCCCCACAACAGGCCCAGTGGAGGCAAGAGCTTCACTTTCAGAAGTCATTGGCAAAGTTTTGCTTTCAATTTGCTGTCTAGAAGTCTCCAGCCACCCCCCTCCCCTTAAAAATGTATTAACAAGCTCCCACACACAACTAGCTTGAAGTTTTAATATTCTGGGTGCAGTGCAGACGAGGCGATTCCAGGCTCTCCGTGGAGAAGCCCCTGTAAGCCCACGATCTGCAGTCGGCCTGAAACCTAGGGTGGCAGGGCACATAAAGTGTGTGGGGTGTCCACGCCCTGGGCCCCCGGGGCCCTCCTGTCCTCCCCGGGTCCAACCCCGCACTGGGCCTCATCCGTTGCACCACACCCAGGAGCACTGTCTTTGGACCCAGCCTGACTTCGCTGCAAGTTGGGCACCCAAAGCAAGAGGGGCGTGGGGAGAGCTCATATTTAACCCAGACCGTGTCCCAGGAAGTCTCAGGGAGCCCTCCCGGGCTGCCCGATGGATGGTAGAGCGGGGATTGGGGAGGGATGGGCTCCTGCCCGGCGCGGAGGGGGAGGGGAGCCGAGCTGCCACCGGGCGCTCACCGATCTTTCCTGCCTTTCTTGAAATGAGATGTAAATATATTCATTACAGTGTGATCCCTCTGATGAAAACAGATAAACATTTTCGTAGGTTGGAAACGCATTTTTCAATTAATTTCAATATGGAGGCCCAAGCACAAGGCACCCAGTGTGGGGACTGGCCCGGAAGGCCTGGATGTATGGGGCCCTTGCTCCGGTGTCCAGAGGTGACAGTGGGAACTTGACTCTTGCCCGACGGCGCCGGAGCGGTGCCCTCGGCCTGGGGAATCCCGGCGACCTTTCTAAGCCCCTGCCCAAACCCGGGATTGACCAGGAAGAAGGGCAGGCCTTCCTGTGGCTCCCAGACGCCCTCACAGGCCGAGGCTGGGGACCTGGAGGTTCTGGGGCTTGGCCAAGGGAGGAGCAAGAGGTGCTCTGCTCCCGTGCCGGGGGCCGTCTGGGGGCCGCTGGCAGTGGCTTTCTCCTCTGCTGTCTCCTGTGGTTGGGGCAGCCCCGCCTGCATGACACACAGAGACAGTTCTCTTCGGAGGTGTCTGTGTGTCTTACCCAGAGACGCAGAGCCTCACAGGGACTCAGGGGCCCCGTGGGCGCCCCGCGAGCCGGGCAAGCGGCCCGAGTCCCAGAGCCGTGGCTCAGAGCGCGCTGGTCGGGCCCCAGCAATGTGCTCGCGCCGAGGGACGGGTCAGGAGCGAGACGGCAGCAGCCGACCCTGGCTGAGCCTTCCCACAACCTAGAGGCATTCTCTGTTCCCACCATCTGCAGCCTCCCCGGCCGGGCTGACCTTGGCGCGGCCTGGCGCTTCGTCGCAGGGCCCAGGGGCAGCCCCAGTAGTGGCCGGGCTGCCCCCACTCAGCGTCCTGTGCCTCCCTACCACTGGGCAGAAGGCGACATGGAGCAGGTGGCAGTCTCCTCTGCCTGGGTGGCCGCCTGAAGGCCTCTGAGCAGCGAGACCGCTTTCAGCCAAGCGCCAGGGGGAGCCGCGGCCCTGGCGGGGGGAGGCCGCAGCAGGTGTAGGCCAGCCAGGCATGCGGGCGCGCCCCGCCCTGGCCGCCGGTCGCCGGGGTCAGGAGAGTAGGGCTGGGCACCCTGGGCGGGGTGGTACCCCTGGGGTCCCCAGGGCCGGAGAAAGACACCCGAGCAGTCGGAGAGCGGCCCACACAAGGTGACTTCCCTCTGGAAATTACCTGTGACATATGAAAGCCAAAAGTTCGCTTTTCTAAGCCAAACACTTGCTGGGAGACTGAGAACTTTAGGGGCTTTGAAGTTGATTTAAACTACTTTAGCCACAAGGTTTGCTGGAAACATCAAAAAGGCCATCTCGGGACGTGCTTTCTTCCGGGAATGTCGAGGGAATGAGGCTGCGCCTAATCCACCGCCAGGGGACAGGGACTGTCGCAAGGGAGTTAAAATAGGGCCTTTGCCCCACCCCCCACCCCCACCTGCTACCGGGCCAGCAGAAGCCCGGCAGTGGGGATGGGCCGCGAGAACAACCTTGGGCTTCTGGAACTCTGTCCCTCGCGGTGCTTCACGCTTGGTCTCTGGCAGCAGCAAAGGGTCCCGGTCGCTCCCGAAGGCCCCACCACCCAGCTCTGCGCTCAGAGGCATTGCGGATCTGGAGCCCCCTCGGTCCGAGCCCACCTGAGCTCCTCTGTTTGGAGCATGCAAAAAGTTTATTTTTTAAAAAATCCTCCTTCTCCTTCTCCGCTCATGGACAGTCCTTACATCTCCTACAGTGGTGGAGTCACCTCCCGTAAGCTCCTCGACTCCTCAGAACAAATCACCTGAATGCCTCTGCAAATGGGAAGCCCTGAAGGATCCTGGGGAGGGTGTGCAGGGAGACACAAGTGGGGACAAATAAAACTCTTGTCAGAGGGCCTGCTCAGGATCCGTGGCATCACTGGGCCTTTTACTTGGAAAGTGAGAGTTGTATTCCTAAATGAGTTAAAGACCCATTTACCTCTGTCGTGTTCTATTCATCAAGCCACAAGTTGAGAGTTCCTAACATGAAACTATTTGTTTGCTTACACAACCAGCTGGGCGCAATTTCACGTCTGAGATATCTATCTGAAAGCGCCTCTCATTTATTATCTCTCCTTGTCAGCGAATCCGTTTTCCAGCTACCCCTCCCCCTTTTGGAGTTTGTTTATTTATTTATTTATTTATTTAGCTATTTATTTATTTATTTATTTACGGTGGGACTTCTTTGCCTGGGAAGACCTAAGTCTGGAATGCTCCCCGGGGAGCGGCCGCTCCCTGCACGATTTCTGCTGCGCCCAGGGCGCGTGGACCAGAGGGCAGCAGAGGCGCGCTCGCAGTCACTGCTGACCCCCGCCGACTGGCGGGCCAGGGTGTGGGGTGGACCTTGGCGGACACTGCAGAGCTGTCTTTCTCCTTGGATGTCCTCCCTGCTAGCTCTCCCAGAGTAAGCTGCAACCACCTGTGCGAGGAGGGGGTGGGGGGGGGGGCTGGGGGGGGGGGGGGGGGGTGGAGTCCAGGAGCCTCTCTCCGAGATGGGGACCCGAGATACGGATTTGAGAGATACTTTCACAAAGCCTCACCTAGTCCCATGGGGCCAATTTCTTCTTCGGGGCCGGAGCGCGGAGTGAGTAACCAAGATGTAAATAGTTGTGTGATGGGTTGGGGGAGGGGGCAGCGCATTTATTGTGTGTGCAGAGAGGAGAAGGCTGCACGTGGTTTCAATTTTGAAGCACAAAGAAATAACATGCAATGCAGAAAATAGGTTTATGAATGTAATTGAGAGGAAAGAAAACAATTAACACGGTGCAAGGTTGCACACTCGATTCTCCACCCCTCGCTTTCTCTTCTACCCCAATTTTGAGAAATCCGGATCATGTGAATAGAGTAGGTCTAGGCAGTTGGATCCGGCTGACAAGAGAACCCCTGATGGAGATCACAGTGATGGGTGGATAATGGTATCTATCCATCTCCTAGTTTACTAAGGCCTCCTCCAACCAAGCTGAAAGCAAGGATCAAATCCCCTAGTCCAGCGTATAAAATACCCCTAGTTGTAAAGATGGAAAGGAGAAGGGGTATCTGTAAGGGAGGGGAGAGGGAGAAAGAGAGAGAGAGATAGCGAGGGATTTCTTTAAGACAGACCAGGCTGGTCTCTGCAAGCTATCCTATTGTGTTGATTTAGAAAGACATTTGCTGTATATAACGTTTAAGGCTGATAATATCATTGCGCAGCCAGATAAATAAAGCGTTGGCCCAACGGTGGGGTCAGCGATCGATCTCTGGGCTCAGAGGAAAAAGGAGAGAGACAGGGTCGTGCACAAGGCTCTGTCTGTGTGCTTGTCAGGCGGCGTGCAGGAGCCCGAGTGTGTGTGAGCGTCAGGGTGTGCGAGAGAGAACCAAGTCTTCAGCTGGCCAAGAGGCTCATTAGCATTCCTAACCCATGGACCTGCGCTGACAACTAACAGAGATATCCCGCTCACCACCAGGCCTCCTCTCCTTTTGTCTTCAGATCTGGAGGAGAAAAAGATTTCTCGGTGGAAGCTGGAGCCTGAACTTCCATGTGGTTGTTGGAGATTCAGGGTATAAAAAAAGACATTCCAGGATCTTGCCTGATCTTTCACCCTGCTTATAAAAACTTCCCTCCTAAAGAAGGAACTTCTTTGCTTTTCGCTCTCAAAGTGTAACACGCTTGTTGAAACTCCAGCTTAAATGAGAGGGAAAATCCTCTGAAAATATTTTGCCATTTCTCCTTGTTGACATGCAGAGAGGTGGATGTTTATATGTTTGGCTCACATACGCATGTAAAGCTGGTACTTTTAAAGATTCCTAGAACATAGCAACCAGGGGTTGTTTGAGCTTTTTGTTTCTCTTCTTTCCCCTGCTTGGTTTTGTTTTTGTTGTGATAAAATTCATCTTTCTATAATGAATGTGCTTATCACTTTATCACTCTATGTTGTTTAAATAAAGTACACCTTTCAAAATTAAGCAGGATCTAATTTTGTATTAACTATCAGAAATAAGCAATTTTAGAGGCCTCCACTAGTCTAAGAAGCATTTTAAAATTATACTCATTCATGCAGTTTTAATCACCTTACACCTATTTTGGGAAAAGTGTCTTTTAAGTATCTCCCAGGGCTAAATATGTATCCACTTTGCTCTCCTAGATCCTGTGCCTTGAACTCCATCAAACAAGGCAGATAGTTTTACATTGCACTGTACAAATTATCCCATGTTGACAGATGTTTGTCACTTAGTAACTTCTTTCCAAGTTTTCCCCTCCCCTAAGCCTTCTTTCTTGCTTGCTTTGTTGTTTTAAAATATGCATGTCTCTCACTGGAATGCCAGTCACGAGTGCAAACTTTGTGTCCAACCTCCCACATGAAATGATCCTTTTAGAGGGAACTCGATATGTCTCAATCTGCACTTCACTCAAAGCCTCTGGGTCCGGGCCACTCACCCACTGGTCCTGGCTCCAAAATAACTCAGCAGAAACGAGTTTCCAACTAAAAATCCCCTCGAATGTCTCCCAGGGAAGAAATATAGCTCCTATAATTAAAGGAGGCAACGGCCAGAGGGGGATGCAGCCGGCAGCCAAAAAAAAAAGTAAGAGTTTTATTTATTTGCTGATTGAACTTGGGTTGTCATGACCAGCAGGTTTATCCACACTGGAAGCGCTGGAGGTTTGTACTGTGTGTGCACAAGAGGAAGAGGTGGGGAGGAAAGGAAGGGGAAGGAGAGGATGACATGGAATAGGAAGAAAGAAAGAGATGAGGACAACTTTGGGAAAGAGAAAATGATCTCTATGGGACAATGCAGGGAAATTTCCTAGCACTGGATTTGAGTAAAACCTTGCAGCTGAGGAATATGGGGGGGGGGGGGGGGGAATTATGAAGCGAGGAACCAGAGAGAAGGGAAGAAGTTCCAGGACTCAAAGCAGAAGTGTCATGGAGCCAGAAGCCCTCCATCCTCCTTGGCAAAAGTTGCCTGGTAGGTGTGGAAGTGAAATCTTCTCTAAAAGACATCATCTTTGCATCTTATTTTCATTAGTTTCATCTATTTGAGCTGATCCTGGCCTTAGAGCCACTTCTAGGACGATTCAGCTCACGAGACGAAGAACACCTCCCCATCTTCTCGACCACCCCCCAAAAGCTTCAACACAGGAGGACTCAGGCTGGGCAGCTCATTTCTATTAAAAAGGCAAAACTTTAGCACTGATGAAAAACAGATGAATTTTTTCTCCCTCTCTCTGAAACAGTTACTCTCTTTTACTGATGTGAAGTGACGTCAGCACTGCCCGCCCTATCCCCTTGGAGAGAAGAGAGAGAGGAGGAGGGGATGGAAGGAGGGAGCCGGGAGAAAGAGCTAGAGAAAAAGAGAAAGAGCCAGCCGAGAGAAGAGGGGAAAGGGAGGGGGTGGGGAGGAGAGAATGAGAATGAATATCCTCCACTTTTTGGCCAAAATTCCACAGAGTGGGCAAAACAATGCTTTAGAAGCCCATGATTGATAAGACACCTTTCTCTCCTCTCAGCCGATCTACATATTCTAACATATGGAAAGCTTACAGGCCCTGTGCACTTATAGAAGCCGATAATGCATTAGCTCTCAGCAATATTTACAGCACCACTTTTAATACACACCAGATGGTTCGCGACTGTGCCGCCTCAGCCAGCTCACTCCTCGATTTTACTCGGCGGCACTTTGTTGCAATTACGCTCCATGCTGAGACCAATTTTATTGGTGACCTATTTTTCATATTTGCAGCATTTTATGTTAAAAATCTCCTCTCTGGCCTTTTTGCAAAGGGCAGCGCTCAGGAAGGGAGACTCAGGAGGACGGCGGGGCTGTCTAGGTGGAAATTAATATTTATCATGATGTTCCATACCTCGGCTTTAAGTGAGTAAACCGGATAGACATAAGTACTCCGGTCATTATGTTTGTTCACTCACCCCCTGTTTGTCAGACCCCCACGGACTGTCTACACGGCGCGCTCGCCTCAGAGTCAATACATCGGACCATAAATATTGTATTCCATTAATTATCAAGCCACTGGCTTATCCTGGGCGCCGGCGTCCTCGAGCGGCGCGGGGCAAATGAGGACGCTTCCTGAGCATATTTCTAGGCTGGGAACCCCGCTGAAATTTCCGCGGTGCCTGGGAATTCCTCGAGCCCGAGCGCCTGGCTCGGCCGGCAGGGCCTGGGGCCGGCCTGCGGGGGAGGGGGCGGCGGCGAGGGCCCGCGCTGCCAGGAGCGCTCGGTACCTGTTATCTTGCGACGCAGAAGGCCACAGGGAGAATCCCATTTGGCACGCGGGGAAAGGCTTTCAACTTTATCTCCCGCCATGTAAATATCCCCAAGTGCCCGGCTGAGGGACTTTGTTTTGCACGGAACAATATAAATATCCTATTTGCTACAACGCAGGTGCGCTCTTCCTACCCAAACTCTTTTTTTTCCCTTCCTCGTTTGTAGTAACTCTTTATACCCCCTTCCCCTGCTTAAAAAAAAAAAAAATCACAGATGTTTACTTTATTGATATAACCTATACCATGGTTAGGCTGAGGATAATATGCCTCAACTAACAGTCATTTAGCAAATAATAGAGGCGTCCTGGATGCTTTCCAACGTTACACATGTACTTGGTCATAAAATGATACGTGAAAAAATTAACATCTGCTTTCCTAAAATAAAGTGTGCCAAGTAGCTTTTTATGAATGCTTTCCTCATTTTCAAAAGAAATATGGAGAGATAAACTGGCACCCAGATGTATAGCATATTTATAATGGTTTTAGGATTTAAAGGTAGCTATGCATTGCACAAGCCATTTAAAAACTGACGGTTTAAAAGCTGCTTAACCCCAGACATCTTTGCATCCTGAAGAGTCTTCCGAATTTTATTATTTAAAGAGGAATTTACTGTAATTTAATTGCATATCAAGGCAGAACTGTGTGCAAGTCGGGGCACACATAGCCTGAGCTCAACAGAAATTCCAACTCGCCTTTTATTTACCTAATTTCTCAGCAAGGTTCCCAGGCCCTTAAGAAGGCAGAGCTGGAAAGTTTAGTTGGGCTCTTTTTTTGTTGTTGTTTAATTCCACTATTAGGAAATGAGGCCTACCTTTGAATTATTTCATTAGGATTTGGCCTTTTGGGGGAAGGGGTGGGAACCATAATCATTAGTGGCTTTTTATTATTTCTACAATAAATGGCTAGATTCTTTGTTGAATAAGCTGCTTGAATGTTTTGCAGATGTTCCACTTAGACCAAATCTGACCCTCTATTTCCTCCCAAATAGGTCGCTTAAACTCTCCCACCAGAGCGTTTACCGGGGAGCATACTCCCCAATCCAGGCAAGTTTATAAGTGGAGAACATATTCTTATGAAATTTCCACCTAACTGCACGCACACACACACACACAAATACATTTGCACACACACACACTCCCACCCACTGAGCCTCTGAGCGTGGCAGAGGGTAAGAGAAGAGAAAAAAAGACGAGAAACTGGTGAGGCGGAATGGAAAGGAGGAGGGAAGTCAGCCCAGTGGGTACATCCCTGCGCAGAGGCGCGCCCTCCCTGAGCCCCTCACCCCCCTTTGTGCTTTTGGTTTAAACATAGGAGGTGGCCCAGGTCTGCTTCCCCCAAAGTGCTGGGAATCTTGATTTTCAAAGTGCTTGGGGCGTCCGTCTGCCCGAGGTGTTTCAGGCTGTTCCGGGGAGCGGAGGGAGAGCCGGGCTCGCCCCGCCGTCAGCTCGGAGCATCCATCCCGCGGCCGCGCCCCAGTCGCTGCGGCCGCGCGTGGGGACCGAGGGGCTTAACAAAGGGCTCCGTGGGGCGCGGGGCGAGGCCACGTGACGGCCTGGGCTCGGCCTTGCGGGCCGGCGCGGGGAGGGGTGGCCAGCCCAGGGGGCCCGGTGGCTTCTTGACATAAAAAGCGCTGGCGGCCTGGGGCTGCTGCGCCGGGCCGCGCTCTGCCGGGATGAGAAGTACTTGTCTGGCTCCGCGTTGGAGAAGCCGCACCTCTCATCTCTCCAGCTCTTACTTGAAAAGCACTTGGAAGAAACTGTGTGTGCGGGGAGGGCCGCGGGGTGGGCCCGGGCCAGGCGGCGAGGCTGAGGGGGGCCGGCTTGTGGGTGGATGGGGAGGAGGTTGAAGAAACAGCTCCTTTCTGAGTGACAGGACTCCTTTTCAAAGGGCAAACAGGGGGGAAAAAAAAGCTCCTAATATGAATAGGAGAATTTTCAACGTTTCGCAGAGTTACTCCCCCTCCCCCCTTTTTAAGACAGATCTTTCTTTTTTCTTTTCTTTTCTTTTCTTTCTGTCTGTCTTTCTTTTAGATAGGAAGTGTGCGCACAAAAGTATCTTGATGTATTACAGGAGGAAGAATGATCCATGAACTTTAAAAAATCTTCTTGGTGTTAGTAAAAATTATTGAAACATTTTACCATGGTTTTGTGGACTCACTGACCAGTGTGGATAAGGCGGCAGAGGGGTCACGCTTCCTCTTTAGTTGAAGGTGGCATATTTGTCAGGGAGAGAAAGGGAATATCTTACAAAGTTCTCCCTCACTCCGGTGACAAAACCTGTCACATCTTTACTTCGTACCAGAAAAGAGAGAGTGTTCTTATCTGAACACCTCTAAGGTGATTATTAGACGCCTCTGTGAGAAACCAGGTTGGGAGAGGAAAGCTCATCGCACACACAGATTTTTAAAGCCCGCCTGTAGTTGTAATTTAACCTTAGAAACACTTTTATTATCTCCAATCTCAACTCCAGCTTTTTTTTTAATTGTTGAAGGACCATGACTTATAGAGGAGAAAAGCTTCCTTTAAAAAAGATTTAAACCCACAGACCAGTTGTTTGTTGTTGTTATCATGATTATGATGGTTATTATGTCATCCCCTCCTTTTTGCACTTGATCTGATGAGAGAACTTTTTTAAAGAGTGTGAAATGAAGGACACAAAGACAGTATATCAATGAAAAGAAGAAAGTGGCCCTTTTAATGAGAACTAAAGAAAACCCAAATGTAGATGAAGTGTACCGTAAAAGCTGCTTCAAAGTCCATCTTAATTCCCTTGGGCTCAGTCATCACGAATATGTGATAATTGGGAGTTCTGCACGGAGGTAAGGCGGCCGTGGGGTGGGAGTCATGCAGATGCCCCTCCCTGCCCTATACTTCCAAATACATTTTAACCAAGAACTTGGAGATCCTACAGGACCCAGATTTGCCTACTTCACTTTCAAATGCTACCTGCCTATTAAGTAATTTCTTTTCTTCCTGAGTAACTGTGCTCTCTAAGGGAGCTTCGTCCTCCGCTCCACCCCACCCCCCAGCAGGTTGGTATATGCTGGGCCATATTCTAGGTTTTGACCATTATATTGTGATCAACTCTGTTTAATTTTCTATTTATTTTCGGACCTCAGCGTTTCTGGAGCACGAAAGTCCCCACAAGCAACACAGCAATAAATCCGAACAAAAATAAGACAGATTTCCTCATCGATGTGTAATAAAGTTAAAGGACATTGTTTTGTCAGACAAGCGCTAAGTAGAAAATAAATCTCAGAGTCTGGGGAAACAAAACGGAGCGCTGCTGGCATGTGTGTAAATTTACTTTTAAAAGCAATAAATCAATGTTAAATTAAACAGCTGGGTACCCTGTCTAGGAGAAGGTTCCATGTTTAAGAAGACCTTGATGAGAGAAATGTGCTATTTAACAAGACACTGAAAAAAAGTTAAATTTTTATTGTGATCCGAGGCAAGACTGGCCTGGGAACTTCTCTGAAGTTCAGAGAGGAAGAGGGGAAGAAGAGGCAGTGGGAATTTCATCGACATTCCATCCTCAGATCTTTACATATGTTTTCAGGCACAAGGAGACAAGGAGGTTTCATAAACATGTTTTAGATGTTCTGTAAATTGTTGGTTAAGCTCTCACATCCTTTCTTTGTTGGCTTAGGTTTGTCAGATGGGTTATGATTTTTGTGGAATTTTTTCTGTAAATACTATAACCTGTGGAGATATTTTAATGAGCACATTGACCATATTCTTATCTAATGCTCCCTTTATCTTCAATGTGGCTGTGTTGCACAGTAAACAGCATAGTAGAAAAATAAAGAGAACTGTTATTTCATATCTATGATGCCTGTTTTCATGGAGAAGCAAACCTAAGACTGGAGTTGCATCCAAAACTCAACTGGAATATTTTAATATTCATTTTCTAAGGTTTTTTTATTTGGTTGGTTGTTTTTTGTTTTTTACAAAACACTTCACTGGGAAAAATTGTATCTATGGGGTAGGGGCAGGAGACAGAACAATAGAAAAATCCAAGCTCTGGCTCTGTATTCTAAGAACAACGTGAATCAATGAGTTATTACAAAGGCAATATTCAATAGGAGGAAATTAGGAGTAGTTTTCAGCTAGCATGTATGTACACTGGATCCCCCCCAATCTTAGAATGAAATTCCAGAAAGACTCAACAGAAGTACTTTAGAAAGCAGACATATTATTGAGATGGACCCTCTTAGTCTTTTGAATTCAGACCAACTAGTTTAAAAGAAAAATATGGAATTCTTGCTTATAAAGAAACCAGTAGATTATTCTTTACTTTCTTCATAGCACAATCCCAGAAGCTTTGTTTTGTTAGCCCAGTTCCACAGAATATTCACATAATTAGGTAGCATCATTCAAACCTAAAAATGGAGATAGTGCTGTTTTTCCCCTCGAGCTACAAACTCACAGGGGTATTTGGCAGCATCCTAGCTACCTTTGACTTTTCCTCAGCCGAAGGAAATATCAAAGACCCGGTTGCCTGGAGAAGAATAAAGTTATATTTATATCTAGAAGGCTGCATTCAGTTTCCATGACCATCCGTGGCTCGTTAGGTAAACCTGGGTCTCCTGCCACTCAGAGAGAGCTTGGATTGCCTGTCAGGAGATGTCTGGGCAGCCTTGTAAACTCGCAATGACTTCTCAAATCCTGCTAGGTTTTCCCGGCGATGTGCTTTCCTCTCGCTGAAGCCCTGAGAGTCCTGTCAGCCCAAGGTGAGCCTTTCAGGTGGTGCTTTGTCCCCATCTGGAGAGGAAGGGGCAGGATTAGTTAGACACTGGACTGGCTTAGGGGGTGGGGGTGATGGGAACGGAAAGGCCGCCTTGTTCTAATTAAAGAAAATAAGCAACCCTGTGAGGAGCTGTCCTTTAGCCTTAGCTCGAGGCAGAAAGGGTCTGTCTCACCTCAGTAGTAAAGTTTGTTTGAGCTGGCTGCTGGGGCGAAGAGCAGAAACCCTCAGGTAGCGCTGGGCTCAGGTGAGACTGGGCCGGTGGTTAAGTTGCAGCAAGTGCATCTTGAAGTCCCCCTGTGCCTCCCAATTCCCTGGTCTCTCTGTGCTCTGTGCTCTCCTCCGGCGCACTTTGATTCTAACTTTGCTTGCTAGATGGCGCTCGGTGTCTCAGGACCTTCCATTTCAGAATTAAAGCGGCTTTTTAGCACAAGCACCGTTGTTCTCAACTAGTTGTGGGTATTTGATTAGCACAGTGCTGGTAATGTTATTATTGCCCTTATTTTTGTCACCCTTGTTCACGCTTTGGTTAAGGGAGCGTCCAGGTAGGAGCTTCCCATCTTAATCTGCATAAGAATAAAATTTAGAGAAACTCTGCACCTGAATTTGGGGCACATGTATGGCTCAATTACTCGTTCTGATGCATTTCAAAAAGGACTTCAGTAACTTTTCCTGCAGTGATCTGACTGAGGTTTTCAAGAAGAAGATAAATCAGCAGGTCCAGATGGTTATTTACAATCCTTGGGTTTTACCCCCAGAGTCCACCTTTCGCTTCCACCACGACTACCCATTTCTACTTCAGGATGAATTAAACTGATCATAGGGAACTTATTACTTTCATTTATCATTATGGTATATCATTAATTGATTTAAAAAATACTATAATTTGTTTAAAGCCTAAACACTAAAATTCATGTCCACAAAGAGATGTGTTTTAATATTGGTAATAAAAGCCACCACAAATCTTGTTTCACAGGAAGGACAATTTGTGGATTCTAATGTATATTTATTTTGATCAGTAGGTGATTCTTCTCAGATATTCAAAACACTTTTTTTTTGGAACTCTTTTGTGTTGAAGTACAAAGAGACAGAAAATCAATAGTTCCAAGTTTCTGATGGAAAAAAATTAAGATAAACCAAAAGGACCTGTACATTGTTTTGTCGAATGAAGATGTTACTTTCACAGCACCCATTGCTCTCATACTATTGTGTGTCCCATAAAGAAAAGGCTGCAGGTGAGGAAGGCAAATGAAAAAAAAAAGCACTCCACCTCTATATAGACATTTTACAAGCACTTTAATAAAAGAGAGTTTACCATGTTTTTGCTTTTAGGATTTAGGGAACTAATTTGTATAGAAATGTTCCACCTTTGGGAAAATCAATAACACTCAGAGCTGGGAGGTTTGGAAACCTTTTGTCAAACCTTGGCTGCTTTGGTGAAGAACCTCACAAAGTCTCTCTCTAGGTGTGAGGCTGAAACTACCAGGCGCTGAAAACCTAAAGCGGAAAATTTACAACTTGATCAGCCCCAGCCACACACCAAAAAACCTGCTACTGGTGCAAACATATGTTCCAGATTAAGTTAAGCAAATGGCTCTCGTTTTCACAGGGTTGAAAGTTGATCATGAAAATTCAAATTTGAGTGAGTTGTGCTTCAATGGGTCACCGGATCCTCGAATGCTTAAAAATCCCTCCCAACTGTTTACTCAAGAGATTTCATGTATTTTATTACTTTCTTGAGAGCCTAGTTTAGAATCTCTTGCAAATTTAATCCAATCAGGTAATATTTTCCGGGAACACATATAGTTTTAAAAGTTGGCTAAGCTGGAAACGAAGTGTATTCTTCTCTCTAAGTTACACTGCTAGATAGCTAATGTGCAACTCAGTTGTTCTAATGCTTTGTCTGTTTCCTCACATACATACTAACTTTAAAAAGCAGAAATAAAACTGTAGGATTTATTTTAAAGTTCCTTTAAAGTTTCATTTGCCAGAGGAGTAGATGATTTTTTCCACAGAATGGGATAAAATAAGGGAAAGTGACCAAAGCCTTTAATTATGTCAAGAAAGACTGAAATCATGGTGTTTCTTTTAATGGGGTAACTGTCTTTTGCGACCTCCCTGTGGTCATGCGGCCATCGCCCAGCTCAATTATTTGAAGACCAGTCAGGCAACCAAGATGTCATGTAAAGAAGTTTAGAATTAGCTCCCGACTTTCCCATCTAGGTAGCACCCTGGGCAGGTCGGAGAGGATGGAGCCCGCATCAGACCCCTCCGGTCCCTTCTTGTGTCGTTGCGGGAGTCGGAACTGGTTCCCCCTTACCTCCAGCATTCCAATGATCATCCTGAAGATTTTAACCTACATTACCATGAAGTTTGGTAGTTATTGTTTACATTTCTCCCTTCCCCAAGGGGTCTTGGCAAATGTTTAAGAGATTATTGATCTCCAAGAAACCAGATAAAGAAGTCTGTTCTTTTATAACATATGAAATACATACTTTTCTTTAACTAAATAGACGGTGTATATTTGACACTGACAAATGGGCAAGAGACAGGGAAACTTATTTTAAAAGACTTTGACGGGGAAAAAATGGATAGGACAGCAGCAGTTATGTAAAAGAGTAGGGTTAGAATTAAAGTAAAAGCTTAGATAAAAGGAGGGCAATGGCTATCTATGCTGTGAAATGGCTTAAAACTTCACCAGACACATACAGGAGGCAAGCAAACACCATTGCAGAGGCTCCCTTCAGGGGGACCTAATCAGTATCACTTAATGTGTTGATGTATTTCTTTTTTAAAAATAAGCTTCTTGTACTTCTTTCCTCCACATTTTTCTCTGGCAAAGTGGTCCTGAAATATCCACCCAGGTCTGGGAGTTTCTGATTTATTTAACCCAGAAAAGTCATTCTGAAACTGTGTCAAGAATACACTTTTTTTAAAAGTAAGAAATTCCTGATTAATTAAATAGAGATCTTAGCTACTCCGTCCCCGGGGTTACAAGGGAAATTCCCAGTGAAGAAAAGAGATTCCCGGAAACCCAGACTGAGGGAATAAATGCTAGGCACCCAGGAGTTCAGTAAGTGCTATCTATTCCACACAAAATCTCCACAATTCCCCCGCGCCAACAAAGGGAAGTCCCACGTCATTCCCCGCACTTGATCCCCTTTTCTTGCTCCTGAACCCTAGGAAGGTGAGAATGAAATATTCCGTTTATCCAAAGATGGAAGCTCAGTTCACGGAAAGGGGTCCCGAAAAATATACCAGCCAAAGACATGCAAACATTATGGAGATATTTCAGTCTCGGGTTCAGATCTTGGGGAGTCTATCCCAGTCTAGAATATGTGAGTCTCCAAGTGACTATAATTCAACAGGTCCCCTTTGCAACCCCGCTCACTTCAGCTGCCAAACTGCGTCAACATGAGTTCTCCTCAATTTTCGTAGGAGGCTCGTGCCGCTGGTTTAGATCGCTCCAGGCATGGCCGAGTCTCCCTGGCAGTTCAGACTTGTCTTAGCATTTGGGCAAAATGACTCGAGACCACAAGAAGGACCACATTATGAGGAAAAATTATCTTTGGGGAGAATTCAGCAGTGACTGTGCACACTAAAAAAGGGGGGGGGGAACTTTGTGAAAGCAGCCTTGTAAGAAAAAACAAACTAAATTGTTAACCTGTGAAATAGTTAGTAAAATGTTTGTGTGTCTTAAGCGACAGAAAAATACAGTATTTTGAAGCTAAATTGCTGCTAACCTCAGGAATTCATGGAAATTTTTCATTGTAACACTATGTTAAATAAAGAATAATTTTATCCTGAAACGTATTGAAATGTAGTGAAATGTAACTCGCGTGATTATACAATAGCAATTTTGAAATCAGTTTATCAAGGCTATTTTATAAGGAAAGAAATCCCTTAACTTAAGATACCAGGGTTGTCTCCCTTTTTCACTTTCCTGACCCTTTCTAGTAAAGTTTGGATTAAGTTGGTTTGAAACTATTTTTGCACAATCGATATTTAATAGAAATTTGGGTTTGGCCATCTCACCTGCTCTAAACATAGCATTTTCGTCCTCAAAGTGGGTTCAAGAGAGTGGGAGACTAGATTAGAGTTCCAGTGGGAAGGAAGAGATTTCACTCAAAGTCCAACAAGTAAGGCGAGTTTCAATAAAGCAAGGTGCAATTTGAAATCTTTAAAAACTAGTCTCGTCTTAGGAGCGGTGACTCAAGTGTTGCTAGGGAGACCATGCAATGAAAAAGATGCCACACAGAAGTGATCTTCCTTTATCGTTCTTTGCTTAACGCGACAGTAAAAAAGAAAGCCAAGCAGGGAGACGTGCCGAAATTTGGAGCTTGAAGTTGAGGTCTGCAAGTAGGAGAAGAGGTGGTGGTGGGGACTGAGCCCGACGCGCCCCCTTTTTAGTACTGTCAAATAAGTTGCCATCAGGCTGTTTAGCGCGCCGTAGGGCCGGGCGCCCGCTGCAGAGCCACCTCCCTCGGGGCGGTAATTAACCAGTACCTGGGCTCACCCAACCGACCCGACAGCTTCAGCCACCGGCAGAGCCGTGGGACCGACGTCCGGGTGGGTCTCCTGGAACACAGGTCTCTCGCGACTGAGATCGGCAGCCCTGGGAGAATGTGCTCATAGTACGGACCTTTTAGAAACAGGAGCCGGTACAGATCTGGCCAGCTAAGGGGTGGTGGTGAAAAGTTGGCTAAAGTTGTGGGGGTAAGCCTTCTACCACAAAAATGACTGAGAGTGGAGCTGCTTTCATCAGAAAGTAGATGCAAATTCGGGGGGCAGGCAAATGTGTTAACTCTGGGGCACTCTGATTAACACCGGGCATAGAGCAAGCAAGGCTCTCCACCTACAAACTGTATACTTTTTAAACTCTTTATCGCTTTGGGCTCGGATCCTAAGATTTCAAGAGCCAGTTTCCTATGGCGAGGGAGTGGTCAGAGGGAGGAATCGGGCGAGGGCCGGAACTTCGGGGTTCTGGCTGAGCGGAGAGGGAAGGGGGCGCGCTCGGCGCTGTCCATGGTGCTGGGAAGACCGCGGCTTCATTTCGCTGTACCCAAACCGAGCTCAGGTGTAAAAGGGAAGAGAAACCAACAACTTGTGCGGCTGGGAATTTTATTCTCCCCGCGAATGTGGAAAATGTGCATGTGGATGTACAATTTAAACAGTACTCTAGGAGGGTTCCACTCTATTTCTCAGTCTGTACTGTCTGGTCAGCCAGCAACGTTAACTGGTATTGTAGGATGGATTCCTCTTTAAAGTGTTCCATATTTCAAAGCAATGTAATCATCAACTCTTGATGTGCAAAGTAAAGAGGAGGGTGTAAAGAGAAAGGGCGATTTGAGTCTTTAAACATATCCAAAGGCACTTCGCTATTTCCAGATTTGATACGATATAAAAAAACCAACACAGCATGACTTAGCCTGTTAGATAACATGAGTTTATTGAGAACGTATTTTTAAAAACATAGATCCAATTCCATTTAAATAATTCTCTAAACTCCACGCTGGCCAAATGCTGCAGTTATACTTTTGTCAGCAAGAAAAAAAGGAGCAATTTACCTATTGTAGTGTGTGTAAATGTGAAATGGTTAAGATTTCATTCTAAGTTCTAAAATGGTACTCTAATAACTGCATTCTCTTAAAACAAATGGAATCTTTTACAGGGCAAGTGAGTAGAAAGAAAGCAGGCAGCAGATAGAAATTATTTCAAAATTAAGATAAAGAACTAAATAGAAACTTAGCCTACTTAGTACGTGAATCACATTTTTGTAAAAAAAAAGTTTTTACACACGTGTAAAATGTTTTTTACAGGAGAATATATATATATATGCATATATATATAATGATATCATGTGACAAAATTTCAGGTAGAATATTAGCTACGTTTAGACAAAACAGAAATTTGAAAAACAGGAAAAGAATTTATTTTAATTGTGTTAATCATGAAAATCTTACTTAGCCCTGGCGACTTGAATCCATGCGACAATGAAGAAGGAAAAGGATGAAAATTCAAACAGCTGACACAATGATCAGCAGCAACTGACAGCATCTCATTTGGTATTTGATATCAAGCACTAGATCAATATTTGTGAGATCAATGCAATTTTAATGGTTTTCTTTCGAAACTGTATGAAAGCCAAATTGCGACACTGTGCTAGGGTTATTTTCAGAGTTGGTTATTCCAGGGGATGATATTAAGTAGTTTACTGAGGCAAAGCAAAAGCAAAGAGCAAAAAGCACTCCCCCCTACAAAACCCCAAAACCACCCCAACAAACCATCAATATTTCTTCAGTTGACAAATCCTGATTACCTTAGTACACAGGGAAGGTGTGAACATTTATTGGGAAAAGGCCATTTATTTAGTTATTGGTAAAAAAAAAAAAAAAAGGAAATAAGCCTTTGGAAAATTATCTGGAGATGGGAAGATGAACTGGATCAGCGATACCTTTTTCAGACACAATGGGATTAGGTGGTCCTTGAGCAAAAAGAAATGAAAATGATAAAAAGAGAAAACCTAGGCCTTTCAACTATGGGGTCAATCCCCTCACGTGTGGAATTCAGTGGGAAATAACAGATTTTTCTGTGTCCCAGGCAGAGGAGAAAACTGAGCCCTATCTGAAACTCGTAGCAAGGTTCCCACAAAGGTCAAATAGAGAAAAGAAAGTAATTAGGTATATGTATTGTCTATTATTTCCACGAGTTCATACCTTAAAAATTAAAATGCAAATGCCTCTAGCTCAGGGACACATAGGTCCTCACCCCGTAAACCTTGAAACGGTCCTCTAGGAGAGGTCTACTCTTCCTTTCTCAGTCTTTACTGCTTAGTCAGACAGCAGCGTTGACACATTTGCTTACCAACTCCTTTCGGATGATAAAAATGCTAAACTTATATTTATTTATTTACAGATTCAATTTTGAGGACTTTTCATCGAGAGGAATGCAGGACCTTCAGTCCAAACAGCCATTTCTGGGGAGGTGGACGATGGGGGTGGCGCAGAGGGAGGATAAGCAGGTGAAAGTTTCAGTCAGGACGGTAAAAAAGTGAGACGTGGTGGTTATGGAGAGTGTTCCTGACAAGCAGACGTCAAAGTTTTTAGACTAAGAAAGAAAATGTCTTTCATTTGTAATTCAACTTTAATTAAAAACTTGGGAGAAATGATTTCTTTCTCACTTGCAATCATAGGGCTATTTAGAAAATTTCTGATGTCTGACCTAAAGACCTGTCATCCTTCTTCAAGACAGAGAATAAAATACTTCAAAAGTATGCAATTCTTAAAATTTTTTCTCAATATTTCTTTTTTCTAATGTTTTTCTTGATGACAGTAAGTTGTCTGATAAGGGAACTACCAATACAGTATTAAAAAAAGATCACTTCAAATAAAAGGCATAGTACATGTTTCTAAATGAAATTCATAGCTAAGTCCTTTTGCAGCAGAATTAAGTCATGCACCTAGAATATTCCTTAAGAGCCCAGGTAAAGGCGAATTTTCCAGGATTTTAATAACTCCACAACAGTCACTCTTCGCGTGTGTCTCTACGGTCTATTGTATTTCAAGTCTGGCAGATTGCCTACAAACTGAAGACACCAACAGTTTAAATCAATTTTTCTTTAATGAAATAAAGCCAACTTTCCACGCAAATACACATTACATTTACAGATGCAAGTGAACTTGAGGCATTTAAAAACACTTCTTACAATGCCTTGCAGAATTTGAACATGAAAAATTTAAAGAAAATAAGTTTAAAAACAACCTTGGTGATCAACATATATTGACTACCTACTGTTACAGACACTGAGAAGACATACACAGACTGTATATGTTGTCTATTTCTGGTGGGATGTGCATATGTACCCCATGGATGTATATGTATATGTATGTGTCTGTGTGCACACACGTGTACATATATGCATATATACATATTTTTCTATTAGGTGTTAAAAAAACCCCTGAGTTATTTTAAAGAAGGAAATGAAATTTATGTTCAATCATAGTTAATTCAGACTTCATTTTGCTTAATCATAATTTGACCAATGATTTTTTTCCTCATGGCGTGGACAGTACTTAGAATTTAAAAGTTTCGTGTTCCAAAGATGCTGCTCTCCTTAAGCCACTTTGAAGTAACGCTAGTGAGTCTAAGATCCAGATCTACATGTTAATCTTTAATTTTGCCTTCAAACAGAATTCAGTTACAAAGAACTTGGAAAGATTTCGAATCTATTCAGGAGAAGAAAACTCTTTAATTTTCTGAGGAGTAAAAACTCCCCAAGAAACTTCATATAGCTTCTTAGATTTTGCTTAGCATACGTGATAAAACATTGATTGTTGCAGTTTGGTGACCCATGAAATTTGGGGGTTAGTTTTCTCTTCAGACCAGAGCATATAATTATGCAAATAAAGAGCTGTCACTGATCTAGTGAAATACTCACAAACACATGCACTCTGAAATTGGACAGAAAAGTGAAAATGGTGGGTGATGTGATGGTGCCATGGTTTGTTTTCCTGCCAAGTTTCTATCCAAGTTCATTATTCAAATTGTAAACTTTAAAAAGAGACATATCATTCTTGGGGTGGTGGTTGTCTTTTCGTTTCAGATTCTTTGTATTGGTACAGCAGGCTGGCTACAAAGTACAGTTCAACATTATTCTACCTATGACAGCCTCCCATATCACCCGATGTAATAGCCAAGGAAGAAAAAACTGAATGATCTGGAAAGAAAGATTCAGGGCCTCTCTAGATTTCCTTCTAGAAACATGTTTCACGTCTGTTTCAAAGAGAACCCAACTCCAACAATACAAAGAATATAGTGAAAGGTTTTGCACAAATCTCAGGGCAAAGGACTGGGAAAAGTTGCCTGGAAGGCCTCATGGATTAGGTCAAATTTCCATTTTCAAGCTTTCTACATTCAAGAGGAAAATACTGGTCACTGCGTGATATCTACTTAATGGTCAAACTTTCAGGACGATTTTCTCCTGTCTAGCAATTAAAGCCCACTATATAATATTTGGTGACTTTAACCTTTATGGTTCATTTACAATTACCACTCCTCTAAAACCTTTGTGCTAAGAATTAACAAGAGTTCTTCAATCTAACCATGCTCTTTGGCATCGAGGTCTCCCAATTCCAAAGTTACCATTGCACAGGCTCTTGCATAATTTTAGATGTCATGGCGAGTCCCACTGATGAAATCTGAGAAGGCTCATGTCAGACCACTGACTGCTAAAGACATCACTACATGAAAGATCAGTGGTGTGAAACTTTAAAAACATCGATCCAAATGAATCAATTAAATCAACATTCATCCCTCCTAAGTGTGAGGTTTAAAACTATCATTGTTGCTTTTTTTTTTTTTTTTTTTACCCTACATAGATTTCGAGATAAACGCTGGAATGCTTTGATGGCCACTTCTATTCTTGAATCTCCGTTAATCGACTTTGTGCTATTTCCCTCTTTTCAACATCTTCCACTTGGTGTACATTCTTTACTTTTAGTACAGTGCATGACAGTTGCAAATGCTTTAAATCTGAAACCGCCTAACAAAGCTGATGCTTTAGGTAGGGTAGCTTTAAGCTCTGTGAAGTGTTGATTAAAAACCCTTTCCCAGACTCAAACTGATCTTTTTGGAGATTAATGGAATATTAGATAAAAGGAAGACGAACAATTCAAGAGACTCCCACTCAGTCACTCTATACAAGGAAGGAAGGAAGGAAAGTATTCAATTTTTGAAAGGGAGTACCTCCTGGAGTCTTTTATTTTATATTATTACAGCCCCTAATAAGTAATCATAAAATAACCACCACTATTATCCCTTTTTTTTGGCCACCCATATTTCAAAAATGAGAATGTCCCACATTTATTTAAAGGCATTTTTCTCTACAGAGGCATGGGGAAAGTTTTTGAGAAATTTTTAGACTTTCTGTAATAGTAATCTTTCTTAAATAAATCAGGATTACAGACACCAAAAGGAACTCGTCAGTTTGCAGTTACAAACTATGATTATAGCAGGACACACACAGGTATTTGGACTGGAACTCCAGATAATCCAGAGAAACATGAAAAAAAATCTAACTTATTAGCACTGATAACATAGTTACCATATTTGGTCACCCAGAGTCTCTCAAAGGAGTTTCGGGTTTTAAAGAAGGAAAAGCTGCAAAATAAATGTAAACAAGAGATTTTCAGATTAGATTTCACACCAAGAACCTATACAGGGATTTGGGAGCAGTTTAATCTCACCAGACTCCTTTTGGAAAACAAGTTTGTTTAAGATATATTAAAGTGTGATTTATAAAACGGTAGTTTAGCAACGGGTTCAAATTTCCTGCAGCTAAGGAGATATTTTAGATATTAAAAAACAAATGTCTTAAAAAAATGTTAGTTTTGTGGAAGGTCAATGGCAAATAGTGACTCAACTGAAGGTAGGATATTACCTTATAGCAACAACAATCGTAATAATAAGCAGCTATAAGGTTTAGAGTATCGGTGAATGCTGTGCCATCGTTCTTTTTAAGTTTCTGCTTTTATTAGCCTCCATACATGAATAAATGAACTTCTGAGCAAGAATAAATACGCTGCTGCTTGTTGGGAAAATTATTTTTATTTTAAAATGATAAACAGAAATATATAAGAAACGCCTGTGCTTTATCTTTTTTGGGGGGTATAAACAATAATGCAATCTGGGTCGAAGCACAAAGCAGAAAGTTGAGAAAAGAACAATTATTCCAAGTAGAAGTTCCCCCTTCAAATATCCATGAAAACTTTTAACGGTTGCATGGTTACGTACCTTCAGAAAGCCTCAAAGCCATTAACTGGCTTTTAAGTTTTAACAGGACTATTTTGAATCTTAGATTTATCAACAACTCCTCGCTTCCCATCCCATTTCCTCTAAGAATTGAGTATATAATTTAAAAAAAGCCCACATCCTAACTTTAAACCTCTACTTCCCTAAAAACCTGTCTAAGGACAGCAAAATGGGGAGGAGATCAGAGAAGAAAGATCGTGAACACTTGTCTCCTCCAAGCAGGCGGGCTACTACCAACTGATGGTTGTTACTCCAGGAAATTGAGATGAATGATATTATTACATTTATACCAACAGACCCCTAATCAACAGGTTAAAAAATCCTACATTACAAGGAATCTTATCAGTTGTCAGCTGGAGGTCTGGGACAGTTTGCCTAGCTCTCTCCGGGTTGCTACAGCTCAGATCCACAAGTAGAAATTACATTTACACAACTTAAGTTTGCAAATAGCTCTCTATAGATAGTTAAACAAGGCCTAACAACTCGGAAGTTTTAAAGTATTAAAGGCAATTAAACAGTGATTTACTCTAGTTACAAGTGCTGGTTTTTAAAAAGAGAGGTGAGAAAACTGAAGAGAAGGAATAGGAGTGATCTGGTTTAAAAGCTGGGCATATTTACTTTGCTCTAATTCAGCTGCAGAAGCGTCACAAATTTAGCATTGCACAAGTGCTGATGAAAAAGAATGCAATAGAATCAGTTTCCTGTGAACATTTTCATATACTGAAAACACCACACAATTTATAACACTTTGAAAAATGTATTCAATCCACATCAATTCTCAAATCCTCTTGATGGAATCATTATTTTACACAGCTCACCATTACTTCTAAAATATAAAAAGATTGCAGACCCATGTGCTTGACATTGTTGGGGTTTTACATTTTAGGCCCTCCAGGAGCTGGATAAAATGACGTTTTGATTTTTCCTCCTATGTTGTTTTTGCTAAAATAACATTAAAAGATATGTATATATGACCACTGACAAAGATCACTTTAATTTGCCATCATTAAAACTGTATGAAGTAATTACTGTACCAGGATACCAAACACAGACATTATCAGTTTTAAAACTTGCTGAAATCAGTTTGTAATATAAAAACATTTTATCCATGAGTGGTTAAGTTATTTTTTTGAGGATTCAGATAGTTCTAAGTCATTCTGGGTACATTTTATCATGTCTTCAAATAAGGCAGGCATATTGTTGCACACACTTTAAAAAAGAATGAAAAAATCAGATCCCCATTTATTAGAAACAGAATCTTCACTAGGTAATTAAATTCTTCAAGTAATTAAAAATTGATAGTTAAGATTAAATATTTGAATTTAAAAGTCAGCAAAATCTTAACTTATTTTACCTCTTCTATTTCACAGTGTTGGCCAGATCTCAGCTGGATTAAAATACAGAACTGTTGAAACCGTAGGGCAAAACCCTAGAGAGAACGTGGACTACTGAAAATTACACCGCTGGACAGAGAGGAGAAGATCCTCTACATCACGTCTTTCTCCTGCTGCTGCAACAGAAAACTAAAAGCAACATTTAAGCCCCACTTAGCCTTTCAGAAGGAAAAGGCTCAAGGGTACACAGCTTCATTTTCCTGATGACAATAAAAAATTCCATCCCTAAAAAGATCTAACTCCAGGAAAGCTCAGACTAGATCATTCTAGTTAGGATTAACCACAACAAACTTTCTCCACATCAAGATTTAAAAAGCAAAACTTAAGTATGCTATTTAAATTACAATGCCACTCAATACACATTATATATTTAAAAGTAAAATCAATACTAATGATAAAGTTGGAAATTCCATTGAAAATAAGACCTTTCACAAATACACTTAAAAGGTTTGCTCATTATTATGTTTTGGTTTAAACAATCTCTTCTGAAGTTAGAGACGTGTAAAAATCTCATTTTCAACTGGCAAGGATTTTCAGCGGTAATGTGGATTCGGTACTTTATAGATTTTTATGCAAACTTTTTCTTCTGGTCTCGAAACGAAAACAGATCGTTAGAGAACAATTTGCACTCCCAAAACTACATAGTACATCAGGGCACTCATGTTCTGAATTTAAATTTGGCTTTTGGAGGGGTGGGGGCTTCCTTAAAAAAAAGGGGGGCATAAGACGCCCTCAGGGAAAAGCTCACTTAAAATGGAAGTTTGAAGTCTAGAATAAAAGTTTGCTTCTGTTTGGAGAAAAAACTGGACAC